>NC_043759.1:25008551-25101051 GCF_902148845.1 Salarias fasciatus
AGAAGAAATCTGCACTGGTGAGCTGATGCCAGGGCTGGGATGCAACCAATTTAATTAAAACCAGAACTCTGCCTCTGATGGACATCTTTGGGAGGAGCCACCTTCACTTGGAAAACTTACCCTCAATCTTTTCCATGATGGTCTCTTATAGTTATTCTGAACAAAATATTCATTTCCAACATAAATTTCTGAGTATCTTGCGCCCCCCTCTTCCATGTTAAATTTTGGGGAAGAACCAGGAGACCACCATGCCACCTGCCGTCAGCAAGGGCCTCGCTTTTCCCGTAGTTGACCCTTGCTGCTGATGCCTCATTAAAATCTTTAATGGGGACATATTATGTTTTTTTTTTTTTTTTCACTCATACAGTTAACCGGCATGACGTCTTTGTTCCTGAGTTCCTCTGACAGATGACTGAATGTCCTCTTTCAGGTCAGCAATCTTTTTATTGACTTTTGAGACTGCGGGGTGCAGGTCAAGTCCATGGTACATGGCTGTGGATGGGTAGGCCTGAGGTCAAAGCTGACAGCTGACAACTGACAGCACAGTCTACCGAGCCAGCTAGTACCTTGCCAGCTGTGTGATCCACGGGATCACGCCTCAGGTCTTGGTGACGGGGTTTACTCGCAACTTAGCTTTACTGCTCTGATGTTGTGCTCTGACGCTGTGCTCTGACCCTCTGAACAAAGACCAAGGAGCTTCACCGAGGAGTTGAAGCTTTCTGAAGTGAGACTCCAGGTCAGTCGGTGTCTTGTCCCTGCTAGACTGTGCTCCGCCGGGAGGGCACCGCTCTCCTGGTTGGAGTACCGGTGTTATGCCAAGTCATAGACCAGGCAGCTGGCCTCCATCCTGTGGGAGCGACGATTAGACCCTGGTCTGTGGGCAGTGGTTAAGGAGTCAATTGCCGATTGCTGTTTTTTAAACACCGGTTGACCCGCTAGTTTCGGTGGGAAAGGGGTATTAGTGACTGGTGTAGATCCAGAGTTGGGGATTGTGGAGGAGATGAGGTTGCTTGTTGTGGCTACACAATAGCATAGGTTACAATAATTTGGTGATTGAGAAGCGAGAATTGCCTGGCTTTTCATATAAACACATGAAAACTCCAACACTGTAATGCTTGCCACCCCAACAAGTTGTGCCACAAAGTGGCACCCAAAAATGGCACTTTTTGACCAATGACAGTTATGTATCTGTGACCACTGTCCAAACAAGTTTGTGACTGTCACAGGACAGGGTGACTGAGGCTGACTTAAATAAAAAAAACTTGGACGTTGGTACTCTCAGAGAAACACACAACAATTTTGCCTGTGAAATCATATGGTGTTGGAGAAGAGCCAAAAGTAAGACTGCTGTGCAACCAGTGGTGGCTACCTCTGTGTCACTGGAGGCTGCATCCATTGCAAAACCAGTTACTGATCTGATCACTCAAAAGCCCACACTGTTATCTGAGCGACCGAAAGGCCTTCTCTTACACAGCTGGTACTGGAGTTACAGATCGTGACTAACAGTTTCGTTTGGAACTGGAGTGTCCTTGTCATCACGGAGACGTGGCTTCACCCACGGATCCCCGACACTGCAGTCCAGCTAGCTAGCCGCATGCTACACCGGCAAGATCGAGACGTGGACTCCGGTAAGAGCAGGGGAGGGGGGCTCTGTGCTTACGTGCATAATGAGTGGTGTAGCAACAGCAAGTTTATTGACACACACTGCTCACCCGATATAGAGGTGCTAGCAGTATCCTCCAGACCCTTCCATCTTCCGAGAGAACTGTGGTCATTGTGATGGCTATCTACATCTCACCGAATACTAACGTTAGCACAGCACTTAGCCTCCTGCCTGTTGCTATCAACAAACAGATTCCTGCCCACCCCAACGGAGCTTTTATTGTTGCCAGTGACTTCAACCAGGCATGCCTAAAGACTGGACTCCCTAAATTCATTCAATATGTGGACTGTGCAACAAGAGGGGAGAAAACACTGGATCATGTTTGCAGTAACATCAAACATGCATACAGGGCTACCCTCCTCCCCCACTTGACTGGATCCAACCACGTCTGTCTGTCCCTCACTCCCTCATACACCCCCTCTGGAAGAAAACAAAGCCTGTGACAAGGACAATACAAACATGGCCTGAGGGAGCTCTCTCTCAGCTGCAGGATTGCTTTCATCCAACTTGCTGGGAGGTATTTGAACATCATGACCTCCAGGAATACGCTGACACTGTACTCTCCTACATTAAAAACTGTATTGGCAATGTCACAGTCAACAAAAAAAATCATTTTTTTTCCAAACCAGAAACCATGGATGACTATCAAAGTCTGAACTCTCCTCAAACACGTAAAACCGCCTTCAGGTCAGGAGATAAGGCCCTTTACAGCACGGCCAGGGCTGACCTGAAGAGAGGCATTAAGGCTGCCAAGGCAGCCTATAATGGTGCGTTCACACCGGACGCGTCGCAACCGTCGTGAGCGGCGCTTTTCTATGCAAAGTCTATGGTGGACGAGCGTCGTGGAGCGGCGGGCAGTGGGGCAGCGCGTCAGGAGCGTCGACTTTTGAGCGTTTCGAGCGTTGACGCCCACGACGCGCGTCCCCGTCGTCAGGAGCGTCGCGAGCGTCGCTTTTTGAGAGTTGGGAAAACTGAACTTTCGAAGCGCTGCCGCTGGGCGTCAACCAATCAGAGACGATCCCTCCGATGCTACGTCACTACGAGTGATCTGAGCACTGATGCGGGCTAGCCTGTGTTGCTAACTTGAGGACTTTCTCGCTAAATCTGGCGACTTTCCAAAGCCTCTTGACCACGTTTTTTTGTCAAAAGCGACTAGCGACAAATCTAGCGACCTTTTCTGGTGCTCTGGAGACGTGACAGGACGTCTCGTTGCTGTCGTCAATGAGCAGCGGGTGCTGCCGTCCCAAAGCACTCAAAGCGGTCAGTCTCAGCAGCGCTCCCCGCTGCAGTCAGAGCAGAGAGGAGCAGACCAGCCAATAGCGACTTTTCCGACGATGACGCGGTCCAGCTTTATTTAACAAATAAAGCCAAGCCGCTCTCCTGATGCGATCCGCCATAGCTGGAAACAGAAATCAGCCTCCCGCGCGCCAATAAACTGACGTGCGTCAAGAGCGTCGTGAGCTTTGTGACCACCTGGTGTCAAGCGTCGTGCTTGAAGCGTCATAAGCGTCAGCTTCGAGGCGTCCCAAGCGTCGACGACGCCCACAACGCGTCCGGTGTGAACGCAGCATAAGAGGAAGATTGAGGACCACTTCGCTGGCAACAATTTGAGGAGGTTGTGGCAAGGATTACAGCAAATAACAAAATACAGAGACTACAGCCTAGGGACTGTTGGGACAGATACCTCACTGGCAGAGGATTTAAACCATTTTTTGCCTGCTTTGACCACATCCACCAGCACTCAACAACAGCACACTGAGACTTCAGGAACAAGAAGTAAGGCGTGTACTGAGAACTTCAAACCCCAGAAAGGCGACTGGCCCAGATGGAGTTCCAGGGAAGGTACTCAGGGACCGTGCTGGCCAGCTGACAGGGGTCTTCACCTCACTCTTTAATCAGTCCCTGTCACAGGCCACCATTCCATCCTGCCTCAAAACCTCCACCATCATCCCCATCCCCAAGAAGTCAGCTGTGGACAGCCTCAATGACTACAGGCCTATTGCACTTACGCCTGTAATCATGAAGTGCTTTGAGAGGTTGGTGTCCCAGCATATGAAGGACTTCCTATCCTCCACGCTGGACCATCATCAATTTGCCTACAGGGCAAACCGCTCCACCAATGACGCCATAAACACTGCACTTCACACTGTGCTGAGCCACCTGGAGCTTAGGGGGAGCTATGTCAGGATACTCTTCCTGGACTTCAGCTCAGCTTTTAACACCATTATCCCGGAGATCCTAGTGAAGAAATTCTCTCACCTAGGGCTATCCTCCTCCATCTGTCACTGGATTATGGACTTTCTCTCAAACCGCCTGCAGTCTGTAAAACTCGGCCACCATGTTTCTTCCACCCTAACACTGAGCACTGGCTCCCCCCAAGGATGCATACTGAGTCCTCTGCTTTTCACCCTCTTCATCTCTGACTGCTCACCAACCCACCTCTCTAACACAATTGTCAAGTTTGCCAATGACACTATCATGGTCGGCCTTATCTCTGAAGGGGATGAGGCGGCGTACAGAGAGAAGGTGGAGAAATTGACAGTGTGGTGCTCAGAGAACAACCTCATACTGAACACCACAAAAACCAAGGAAGTCGTATTCAACTTCAGGAAGATAAACACTGACCCAGCACCACTCATTATCAATGGGGATTGTGTAGAGAGAGTCCACTATTTCAAATTCCTGGGAGTGCACATCTCCGATGGCCTCTCCTGGTCTAAACACCAGAGCAGTCGTGGGGAAGGCCCTGCAGCGACTCCATTTCCTGAGAGTGCTCAGGAAAAACAATCTGGAACAAAAGCTGCTGGTATCCTTCTACAGAGCCACTGTGGAGAACATACTGGCGTACTGCATCATGGTGTGGTATTCTGGGTGCACGGCAGCAGACAGAAGAACCCTACAAGAGAGTCATAAATACAGCCCAGAAAATCATCGGCTGCTCTCTACCCAGTCTGGAGGACATTGCCAGCTCTCGCTACCTCAGAAGAGCTAACAACATTATTGAGGACTCTTCTCACCCTGCCACCACCTTTTTGACCTGCTGCCCTCTGGCAGACACTACAGGTCACACAAAACAAAGACTAATAGGCTCAGAGACCATTTCTTCCCCAGAGCCATCACCACTTTAAATAAACACAAATAACTGTGAACCTCCCACAAATACTCCTCAACCTGTGCAATACTAGGGTTTACTACTTCCTCATACAACTGTGAATAAACCTGTGCAATATTTTAGACTACTTTCCTATTTATAGAAAATCTTCTTGTTCTTATTTTGCACATATGTCGCTGCTAACCCTATTATTTTTTAAAGGTGCATTAAGGAGTTTGCACGTTTCATGCAAAACAACAGCCCCTGCAGGCCTTGAACGTAACTGCAGATTAGTGAAACACTTGTGACTGTGGCTTGTGTCCATGTACGTGCACAGAAGAGAGAAACTCCTTCCTCGCTCTTTTGGTAGCGCTTGACTAAAATTTTAGTTTCCTTTGCCTGGTGGGGTCTGTGCTGGAGTTGTGGCAGTGCTAGAAGCTGGTCTTTTCTTACTTTCTGGAAGATCCATCCTCAATATTGCTAAGTTGTTGCTTGCTAAGCATCTGGCGGAGTAATGGCGGACAAAACGAAACCTAAGGAAATCAGGCCAGCGGGAGCTCGTATTACATCACATCTTCTCAAATTCTCCCCAAGAAATACAAATTGCTGAACCGGCACTGCAACTTTCAAGCGACAATTTAGCACTGTTAGAGGTACTTAAAATGAATATGTCAGGGCTCATTGTGCACATCATTGAATATTTGTAACATATTTATGGTGAAAGATAATTTATTTTTCAAGTTGAAAAACTCCTTAATGCACCTTTGAATAACATCTTTTTTATTTTATCTTTTAATTTATTTCTATATGTTTAGCCATGGAGAGCCACATCTAATTTTGTTCTTTCACAATGTTCAGTTCATTGTGTACAATGACAATAAAGATCATTCTATTCTATTCTATTCTATTCTATTCTATTCTATTCTATTCTATTCTATTAAATTTCCTACTTCTGGCCCTGTTGAGGCCATTTAAAGATTTTTTTTTTGTTTATTTTTTTACTGTCTGCATGCCTTCACCTTGACAGTATCTGCATCTGATTAATTAGCACAGCTGGGAGGTTGACGTTGACACAGAAGATCCTGGTTCAGTAGGCAGTGCTTAAAAAAAACTAATCTTTTGCCATCCTATAATTGTATTACCTGAAATCACATTATCAGATCCTGAGGACCTGTTCTTTTCATTAGTAGGGTTTGGACAAGCAATACAGGCAATATGTCCGCTTTAAATTGAGCAATTCTCAAATTCGAATTTGGACATGGGAATAGTTTCCATTTTTCTGTAGTTTCTTTACATTCCAATAATTCTGTAAAGTCTGTTTGTATAATTCCCATTTGCCATGCCAGCTAGTATGAAAGATTTAATGTATTTAACTGCATTGTAATTGAATTTAAGGAGTTGTGTGTTGTCAATATGAATTTCTGTCCTGCAACCATTGTATTCAAATACTAAAAATTTACCAAAGAAAAGGTATGTTGGCTTTCCCATAAAGATCAAACCATGATCATAATAGCAAGCTAATTTCTGTTCTTCATGAATAATAATGCACACATTGCACTGTCTTTAACATTGAGCAAATGGTTATGTTACCATTTATAAATATTCAAAATCATTTTCAATTTATGTTTGGTGACTTGACATTGTATGGCTTTTCATTCAAAATTTCTTTCTTCAACAGAAACAGTCTGTGTTATGATTACCTGACTTATGAGCACAACATTTATTAACACTGAAGAACAGGCAACTGGTTTAAGAAGCATGCATATTTCTGCATAAAATAAATTTCAAAGCAATTTCGAATTAGAAAAATCCCCTTGAAATATTTTTCCAGATAGGATAAGTCTGAAAGCTGATCTGAACCAGCTGTAAAAGAAAGCATAGATGAATGGATTGAGCATGGAGTTAAAAAATGCAAGCCAGAGTACACCATCATACACTTCAGCAGGCACGAAGGAATTTTCCAATATCATAATGGCAAAACACACATAAACAGGGGTCAAACACATCAGAAAGACTCCCATTACAATTGCCAAAGTTCTTGTGGCCTTTAATTCCACCTTTCTGACTGTCAGTCCTTTGTTTTTGCTGTGACAGTTGGTGTTCTGGATGCTGCGTGCCTGTTTCTGAGCCACCAGGAAAATCTTCAGGTAGATACACAACATTATTATCACAGGGAGATAAAATGAAAACACTGGTCCCAAAATATTTGCAGGAAAGACACAGTTTTCTTGACATTGTTCAAAGTTCAACCCTGCAACAAGAAAACCAACTGCAGCCAAAACTGAAACGCACCAGGCCGTAACAATCATGATCACAACAACATGAACATTGATCTTAGTTCTGTATGTCAGAGGCTGGCACACTGCATAGTACCTGTCAATGGAAATACAACACAAGTGCAAGATAGATGCTGTACACACTGCTGCACCAAAGATGTCTCCCGCTTTGCAAAACACATTTGGATTGAACAAACATGAAGTTGGAGAGGATTCCATTTTGAGAGGAAACACAACAAAACCTACAAGCAGGTCGGCCACAGCCAGAGAAAGGATGAGAAAGTTAGTGGGAGTGTGCAGCTGTTTGAAATAAATAATGGAGATTATTATCAGAAGATTTCCACACACAGTTACAGCAGACACAGAGCTAAACAGAATGTACAATAAAACACATATTGTGGAGGGGGAGCTTTTAAATGTGGAAGAAACACTATCAATCTCATAGCAGGGATGTGTATCACCAATATGACTGCGGTTCACTGGGTCTCCTCCCACCATCTTCCTGGGTAGCTAAAAAATATGTTTTCAGTTAAATGTTTAAAGAAAACAAAGTTTCACAAGAACATATTTAAATGCTGGTCATACCTGTAAGAGCTTTAATCACAGAGCCATCAATATTAGCAGATGTCCCAAGTTGTGCTGCTGTGCATGAGCTCGTCTTTCATCACAACTCAACTCACTGTCATATGGATACCTGAAAATCATATTTTTGTGAGTTAAATATTGAAGAATATAAATTACAAGAACATAATAGTCACTATTATACCTTTACAAGCTTTGATCGCAGGGAATCATCAATATCAGCAGATGTCCCAGGTTGTGCTGCTGTGCATGACTTTTATCACAACTAAACTCATTATCATATCAGACATCCTGAAGCCGTCCAATCAAATGCCTGCAGATTACATCAGTCATCACAGAAGTGAACTGACTTTGAAAATAATATTGAGTTTCTCTTGAAGACAGTTTCTAAACAAAAACAATAATATGTGATCTTTATTAGCGAGCCTGAATTTTATAAGTTCATACAACAGGCTCAATCTGTACCACTTTACCTGTCATATTGTGTTTAACATTTTGTTAAACTTCTAAAGAGAAGGAATAGTTATTCCTTCTGATTGGAGCAATTCACTGTATCGCTCATGAATATATTACATGTATGCTTTAATGAAGAGTGGATGCTTTTCATCAGATCTAGGACTCATTGGACTGAATGCAATTCAACGCGTCCGGTGGAAACATGGCATAAGGGAGCCCCCAGCCACACTGCGGACTTTCATTCCGCATTCCGGGGGGGGGGGGGGGGGGGGGGGCAGGGTTGATTTTCCCACAGATCTACACATACATATGTGCATACTGTACTTAATCTATATGGTCTATTATTACCAGGACAACAAGCACACAATTAATTTCATATACACATGAAAATCAGTTGTGCAACCAACAACAATCACAATATCACACCCCCTTTAAATAAAAATCTTCTCTACTCACCACTTAGTAGAGCTGCAGTCGACGCTTCTCAGAGTTGAACCTCTTCATCACTGCTTCCTTCCATTCAGCAGCAAATCTTTTAGTTCGGTCTCTTTCAAAGGCCAGCTGCACTAAATGTGCTTTTCGTTGGTGCAGCATGCTCAGTCTATTGTCTGAGAGAACACTTTATAAAGTAGAAAAAGAATTCTCACACATGGCTGTTGATGCTCCAAACGTCAGAGCATGTTTAAAGGCTGTCATCACACTTGGCATAGCCTCCAGTGAGCTGTGGAATGTCTTGATAATACGTGATATTGTCCAGGTTTCATCATCAGTGGTCATGCTTGTTTTGAGGAAGTGGCGAGCAACCACAAATTGTGCTTCAATGATTTCAGTGTTTGATAAGGTCAGAATGGGCTTTACATGTTTGACATCAAGGAAAGTTTCAATGCTTGGGTCCAGTGATTGAAGTCCAGTCATTAGCTCACTGTTGCGTTCACTGAAACGCTTGCTTATTTCTTCTCCCTCCACATCCAGGGTGCTGTAGAATAATTGCCGCAGTTCTTTACCACCTTCTTCAGTATCACCCTGGTGCTGGCCAACAGTCTCTTCAACAACATATCCTTGCCATCCTCTTCCTCTTTTGTGGCCTTTCTGTCTCTCTGCACTGTCCCATGATGCTGTTAAACTCACTTTCTGTGCACAGTTGTGCAACACATTCAGAAGCACTTTTCACTAACCGCATCCCAGAGAGCAAATCCATTTGTTCTGACTGAAGCATTTTGTTTGGGGCATCAAGCAGCTGCAAGATCTTCTGCACAAAGCGTCCAATAAATTCAAAGCTTGGCTCTGAAACAGCCTGAATCAGACCTGCAGCTTTAATTCGTAAGTCAGTTCCAAAGGCACGATTGCTGTCAATCTCTGACAACAGAGAGAAAATGTCCTCAAATGACTTCAGCACAACTGTGACAGTAGCTAGACGGCCAGTCCAGCGCTGTTTGAGCAGACATTTTAGTGTGTTTCCTTTATAGTGAACTGCAACAGTGGGTTTCTTAATGAATTTGTAGAGAGACCCACAAACTCCGAAAAAGTCCTCCATTTCTCCCTCACCCGACATTGCATTTATCACCACTAGGTGGAGCTGATGATTGAAACAATGAACGACTGGTATCTCCCTGGCGAGCTTGTCCTGTAGTATCTTCTGAACTCCACCATACTTTCTGGACATGACTGGTGCGCCGTCATACACCTGACTCAGAATTTTAGATGTATTTAAACCAACTCTGTGCAGCTCTGTGATTATAGTATTTGCAAGAGTTTTGGCATCTACAACATCTGCAGTAGCAATAGTTAATAAACGCTCCTTAACTTCCAAATCTTCTGCTACAAAACGGATCACGATGGAGATGTTTTCGCAGCCTGTGGGGTCTCGTGTGCTGTCAACTTTAATGGTAAACCAGGAATCACTGACTTCACGTACGATTTCTTCAGTTAAAATATCACTCATTATCTCAATCAGTTCATTTTGTATGTCATGTGATGTATATCTGGCATTTTGTGGGATTGTTTACAGTACCCTCTCAAGCTCTGGTCTTTTCTCACAGTGTACTCAAACAATGACAAAAAAAGTCCACAGCTTGCATCACCTTGAGAATTAAATGTGTCCACACTCCCTCTGAGAGGCAGTTGGTTTATGGCCAGGAACTGTAACATGTCGATAATAGCACCGATGTAGTACAGATTTCTGGCTAGTTGGCCTTCATTCACAAGTGTAGAAATTTCCTGCCCTGAATTGGCTCTCCTCACTCTCTCTCGCCACTTTGCCACACTTTCCATGTGCTCTTTACACTCCTCATGTTTGTGCAATCCTCTCTCTGCTGCGTGTTTCCAGTCACAATAGCCAGTTTTTGTGAACACAGAATCTGCAGTCCCAAATTTCTGACATGCAAAACAAAATGCAGCGTCAGCTTTAACACTGTATTCTAACCAGTCTATATGGTTGTACCATACAGCAACAAATGAGCATTTCTGACCCTTGAAAAGTTGAGAGGGAAACTTCTTCAAATTGATCTGAGCCGGCATGTCCTCACCTAAATCATCCGGAGGACCACTATGACTATGACCTCCTTTTTGGAGCCCA
Source organism: Salarias fasciatus (assembly GCF_902148845.1). Taxonomy (NCBI): domain Eukaryota; kingdom Metazoa; phylum Chordata; class Actinopteri; order Blenniiformes; family Blenniidae; genus Salarias; species Salarias fasciatus. The sequence goes on from NC_043759.1 coordinate 25,019,195, forward strand.
CTGCAACTTGGATTGGCGCTATGATCCGGCTCTGCTGGGGGGGGCTTGGGCCTCTGTGTTGCTACCGCTAGTTAGCTGTGGCTGCTGGCTTGTCTCGTCCAGCCCAGTCTCCCTCTCCGCCACAGGGATGCAGCTCTCCTGCTCAGTAGCTGTCGCTTGTGATGGTGGTGATTGGAAGAATTTTCTTATATCCATTTTATCTGTCGTGTGATCATTTTTCGTGATATCCGTTTCTGTTTCCAGACGTCAGGGCGTCACTCGCAGCAGCACACACGCGTCACATGACAGAAACCGAAACTTAAAATAATTTTGTTTTTAAATTTTATTTCAGTTAACTGAATATTAATTAATACAATGTGACACACAAAACAAATTATGAATTCTATTTTTTTTTTTAATAAGAAAAAAAAAATCCCTCTGACAGCCAGGGGGGGCAAGGAGGCACAGGCGGGGGGGCATTGCCCCCCTAATTGACCCCCTGACGCCGGGCCTGAAATCGAGAGCTTCACGTTTTGGCTCAGCTCCTTCCTCACCACGATGGACCAATACAATGACCGCATCACTGCACGCTGCACCGATCCGCCCCACTCGTGAACAAGACCCCAAGATATTTTAACTCCTCCACTTGAGTCAGAGTCTCTCCACCGACCTGGAGAGGGCAGGCCACCTTCTTTCCGTCAAGGACTATGGCCTTGGATTTGGAGGTGCTGATCCTTATCTTAGCAGGGAGGCAATCTGAGAGAATCGTGCACTTTGTGACCAGTTTTTGAAATTTTCCGTGATGATAGGTATAGACACAAGGTTTTCAAAAACCATTGCAAGCAAGTTGAGATCGCCCCCTAGAGGCTGCTTGTATAAAATCCAATATTGCTGCTGCAAATTAAAAGTGAATAGTATACTGCGGCTCCTACCTGCTCTAGAACCATGTTTGATACCATTTTTCCAATGTTTTGGGGGGCAAGGATTCCATTCATGAGTTCAGTTTTGCCTTTGAAGGTCATTTTCAAGGTCAAATGTAATTTTCAAGGGAATGTGGGGCAAAAAATTGGCTGTAACACGCACTTGTATAGAGATGTTTTTTGTTGTTGTTTTAGATACCAGTCCAGTTCTTGCTCATCCTGCTGTACCTGTTCACCAAGAATAATGTGAAATTGGCCTCACAAAATATAAAAGATGTAGCTGTTCATATGTTACGATACCAGGTTACATGTACTCTTGGATACTTTGTAACAATTACAACAATTACAATATTTTTACAATACAAAATGACAGATTTACTGAAATTTGAAATTTTATTTCTGCAATACAAAACCAATTATCTGGCAATTAATATTGTGAACTTAAACTGAAATGATCCAAATTATGCGTTTCATACTAACACATGTACCTTAATATTCAGAGAGTAAAATATGCATTGATTAAAAGAGGAATATGATTCAGCTATGCATGTCATCTTTAGAACTGATCAGGTTGCCATATCATTGTTTGTGCAGCCTCCTTCACACTTGCACAGTGGCCCACAGCGAATTCCAGCTCGATTGCACATGCAGTTACCCTTGCATGCAACCAAGCACCCACAGTGGAGTAGCAGTGTCCATCCATGGCTGGCATCTGGTTGACTAGTCCAATATGGCATTCATGTCTTGGTTCTAGCATTCCATTCCCAACCCCATACACTTGCCTTCGGGATATGGGGAGCTTTGTACAGAGACTGTTTCCAGATGAAAGCTGCAACAAGCAGTGCACGTTTTGTATGCTGGAATAAGGCATGCTGGGTAGGCGGGATACATTCAAGTGCTTTGAGGCCATGAGTGAACATCAGCTTCCAAGCTTCATTGACAGAGTTTGCATTGCACATTTTACTGTACATCAACACGGTCAAACGCTCCAGACGGTGCATGTGCAGTGAGTCAAGTTTGAGGCTGGTTGTGTCCTGTGCTGCGTTTACTGCCTCCTGTACAACCTGCGTACGGCCAGTCATTGTTTCCTTCTCTCATTAATACAATCTGAGGAAAGACCTAATCACAAATCAACATGTCAAAAAGAAAAGCAACCAGCATCAGAGGAGGCAGTCTGTTAATCCACAGAATCACCATCAGACTCCCTCAAATAACTTTAGGCTGATCAAGCTAATGTACCAAATCTACACATACTGATATGTCTTTGGCTGGGTAAAGATGCTCTGCCACCATTAAAGAAATATATTAAAATACTAACTGTACCATTGACACAAGTACAAACATTACTAAACATCCAAGGCTGTTTGACACAAATAACCATCACTCTTGTGTTTCCATTATTTTATTTGTCCAGGAGCAGTATAGTGTAACCTGCCTTGGCTCTAACTGTTAGTGGTAAAAACTGGGAGATACAGATATTTTTCCATCAATGCATCAATTACCTCACAGACCAGTATCAGAAGTCTCGGTTGCTACAGGAGAAAGGGAGGCTGATAATATGCAATGAGTGACCGAGTAAAGAAGTTCACACACATCAAAGGTAAGTTGATAAATGATTGTATTGAACAAACAAATAGTTGAAGAAAAAACAATAAATTAAACGAAACAATTTTTCTGCTTTTCAGCTCTTCAACAATGAAATATCAACCACGAGTCACAAATAAATCAGTCTCTATCTAAATTTCAGTCTCTGGTTCTTTCCTTGGGTTGGCCCGCCACAACCACTGAGGTCCCGTGTTACCTTACAGACACAAGATGAGTCCCCAGTAGAAGATTTGGTAACGCTTCCTTTTACAGTACGGTAATTACCATGTATTAACGTGGTAATTGCAAGGTAAGTACCATGTAATAAGGAGAAGTTACTGTAAAATTACCATGTAATTACAGGGTAACTATGTTGCTAATTACCTAGTACTTTTAGAGTAATTACCAAGCCAATTCAAGGCAAATACCAAGTAACTACCTGGTAGTAAGTATTAATTACTGGGTAATTATAATGTATATAGCAACTACGTCGGAAATTGCCAAGTACTTACTAAGTAATTGCTAAGTAATTACCATGTCATCATTGGGAAATGTAGACTTTTTACTAGGTATTACTAGGTACTGCTAGGTGTGTACGCTATGTATTTCCCTATTAGTCAAGTGTTTTTTAATACTTACCTGGTAACTTCCCAGTAACTACAACATTTACCTGGTAATTACAGTTGAACTGTAGACTACTGCAAAAGGAAGTGAGGCCTGTTTCCACACTATTACCTGGTAACTACTTATTCGTTACCCAGGAACTGCAAAAATACCTACCTCGAAATTACATAGTTATTAAAGTGGATTTGTACTGTAAAAGGAAGTGAGGTCTGTTTCCATGTTATTACATGGTAATTGCTTATTTGTTACCTAGTAAATAGAAAAATATTTACCTGGAAATTACATAGTTATTAAAGTGGAATTGTACTGTAAAAGGAAGTGAGGTCTGTTTCCATGTTATTACATGGTAATTACTCATTTATTACCCAGTAAATAGAAAAATATTTACCTGGAAATTACATAGTTATTAAAGTGGATTTGTACTGTAAAAGGAAGTGACGTCTGTTTCCATGTTATTACCTGGTAATTACTCAGTATTTAGCCTGTTACTCGGAAACTTTCACATTACCCCACAAACTTGCACCAAAAATGCAGCAAACCCCATCAGTGTCAGTGATCCAGTCTCTGAACAGCACACTGTATCTGTCAGGAGATCAGAGTTTCCATCAAAACCACCATCACCAGCCATCACATTACATGAAGATGAACGCATTATTATTACACTTCCTCACTCCAAACACCTCACTGTGACAGACATGCAAAAACAAGAGAGCTGCCAAAGATAAACATTTTAATCAAATGGAGTTCAACTTCTTATAAAACAATTTACAAAACAGTGCACATTTTTAGCAGTCAGGCACCTTTTTTTTTTTTTAAGAAACAGAACAGATTTCCTTTGCAAAAAACAAAATACAAAAAACATTGATAAACAATCACTATAAATCAACATTAATAAGTACACTGCTCCAGTCTTGTGAATTCACATCATCATGTGTTTTCTGCAGACCCGTCTGGTCTACAGGAACCCTTGATCGCCATCATCCCGAATACCCAGGGCCGTCGTCGCCAGGTGTTGTCACGTCGTCCACGTCCAGACTTGTACCTCCCTCGGCGTGATGGAAACGAGGACAGCACAACTGTTCCTTCTTAATGCTCAGGGTTTGTTCACTTTAACACCCAAACCCCAAACGTGAGAGCTGAAAACATACAAATATACATATTAATAAACAGAAACTTACACAATAAACAAATATACACATTGCACAAAACACAAATATCTTTAAACCTTCAAATATACACATGACACCGACATTACAATCGAAATATCCACCCAGCCTGAACCACAGCCACCCAGGACCAGCTGCAGAGCTCCACACTACCACCACGATAATGATCACTAAAACACCAAGAAAAACGAAAATATACACACCTCACTGACTGCTTCACATTGTAAAGGAGGTAAGCCGTTTGTTTTTGCTCTTTTCACGGTGTTTTTTGTTCTTATTTTCTCTCTCCGCGTTGATCTGTGCATCACTTAATGTGGTCCTACCCGGAACGTTCCGCCGTAAACACGCTTTCTCTCGTTAGAGTAGGAACCGAAATTGAATTAAATATAAATATCACCATATCACCAAGTGTCTGCAGACGTTCTGCCATAAATAAGCTTTCTCTCAGTCGAGGTAGAACCGAAATTTAATTAAATATAAATATCACCGAGTGGCGGAACTAACCCTCTGCAGACGTTCCGGGTAGGACCACATTAAGTGGTGCACACAAACGTGGAGAGAGAAAAAAACGCTCCAAAAAGTATGTAAAAAGAGCAAAAACAAACGGCTTACAATGTGAAGCAGCCAGTGAGGTGAGTATATTTCCTTTTGCTTGGTGTTTTATTGATCATTCTCGTGGTGGTAGTCTGGTGGCTCTGCAGCTGGTGCTGGTGTGGCTGTGGTCTCATGTTCAGACTTGGGTGGATATTTCAGTTGTAATGTCGGTTTCATGTGTATATTTGAAGGTTTAAAGATATTTGTGTCTTGTGCAATGTGTATATTTGTTTATTGTGTAAGTTTCTGTTTATTAAAATGTACATTTGTATGTTTTCAGCTCTCACGTTTGGGGTTTGGGTGTTAAAGTGAATAAACCCTGAGCATTAAGAAGGAACAGTTGTGCTGTCCTCGTTTCCATCACGCCGAGGGAGGTACAAGTCTGGACGTGGACGATGTGACAACACCTGGCGACGACGGCCCTTGGTATTCGAGATGATGGAGATCAAGGGTTCCTGTAGACCAGACGGGTCTGCAGAAAACACATGATGATGTGAATTCACAAGACTGGAGCAGTGTGCTTATTAATGTTGATTTATAGTGATTGTTTATCAATGTTTTTTGTATTTTGTTTTTTGCAAAAGAAATCTGTTTCTTAAAAAAAAGGTGCCTGACTGCTAAAAATGTGCACTGTTTTGTAAATTGTTTTATAAGAAGTTGAACTCCATTTGATTAAAATGTTTATCTTTGGCAGCTCTCTTGTTTTTGCATGTCTGTCACAGTGAGGTGTTTGGAGTGAGGAAGTGTAATAATAATGCGTTCATCTTAATGTAATGTGATTCCTGGTGATGGTGGTTTTGATGGAAACTCTGATCTCCTGACAGATACAGTGTGCTGTTCAGAGACTGGATCACTGACACTGATGGGGTTTGCTGCATTTTTGGTGCAAGTTTGTGGGGTAATATGAAAGTTTCCGAGTAACAGGCTAAATACTGAGTAATTACCAGGTAATAACATGGAAACAGACCTCACTTCCTTTTACAGTACAAATCCACTTTAATAACTATGTAATTTCCAAGTAAATATTTTTCTATTTACTAGGTAACAAATAAGTAATTACCATGTAATAACATAGAAACAGACCTCACTTCCTTTTACAGTACAAATCCACTTTAATAACTATGTAATTTCCAGGTAAATATTTTTCTATTTACTAGGTAACAAATAAGTAATTACCATGTAATAACATAGAAACAGACCTCACTTCCTTTTACAGTACAAATCCACTTTAATAACTATGTAATTTCCAAGTAAATATTTTTCTATTTACTAGGTAACAAATAAGTAATTACCATGTAATAACATAGAAACAGACCTCACTTCCTTTTACAGTACAAATCCACTTTAATAACTATGTAATTTCGAGGTAGGTATTTTTGCAGTTCCTGGGTAACGAATAAGTAGTTACCAGGTAATAGTGTGGAAACAGGCCTCACTTCCTTTTGCAGTAGTCTACAGTTCAACTGTAATTACCAGGTAAATGTTGTAGTTACTGGGAAGTTACCAGGTAAGTATTAAAAAACACTTGACTAATAGGGAAATACATAGCGTACACACCTAGCAGTACCTAGTAATACCTAGTAAAAAGTCTACATTTCCCAATGATTGCATGGTAATTACTTAGGGGCGGCTGTGGTTCAGTGGGGAGAGCAGTCGTCTTGCAATCATGAGGTTGTTAGTTCGATTCCTCTCCCCCTGTCTGCATGTCAAAGTGTCCTTGGGCAAGACACTGAACCCTAAATTGCCCCCAGTGGGTGGACTGAGCGCCTTGCATGGCAGCCGCCTCCACTGGTGTGTGAATGTGAGTGTGAATGGGTGAATGCTAATGCAGTGTAAAGCGCTTTGGGCTCTGTCAATGCAGTGTAAAAAGCGCTATATAAGTGTAGACCATTTACCATTTAGCAATTACTTAGTAAGTACTTGGCAATTACCGACGTAGTTGCTATATACATTATAATTACCCAGTAATTAATACTTACTACCAGGTAGTTACTTGGTATTTGCCTGGAATTGGCTTGGTAATTACTCTAAAAGTACTAGGTAATTAGCAACATAGTTACCCTGTAATTACATGGTAATTTTACAGTAACTTCTCCTTATTACATGGTACTTACCTTGCAATTACCACGTTAATACATGGTAATTACCGTACTGTAAAAGGAAGCGTTACCGAAGATTTCTTCAAGGTCAGCACAGGAGTCCATAACAAAGAAGGGAATGGAAACAAAAGAAAAAGACGAGGAAAAGAAAAAAAAAAAACCCGGCCTGTAAAGGCCAAAAACAGGGTCAATGGGTTGTTCTCATAAACAAAATATACTTTCAATTTTAAACAGATACAAACACATATTCTTATGCATATACTTTTTAACACATCTTCTTAACAATTAATTTAACCACTTCTTTCACTGTAAATTCAATGAACTGATGAAATTTCTCTGTTTAAACATGAAGCAAAATAATTGAACATTTCATTTCCCTCTTTTATCTTTTCCTACTGCCACTCAAAAAAAAAAAACACAGAATGAGGGCAACTGTAAACAAACACTGTCATAAAAAACATTTTAACCACCACATTCATTGAAGTAACTCATTGATCCATAACATTAGCAGAAGCAGCACATTTCACTCCATTTAGCAACATAACTTCAGTAAAAGTTACTCACCAGAGGCTCACAGTTCACACACACTCCAGGCACAGGGCACAATACAGGGCTCTCATCAGTCCAGGATCCACGCTTTTAAGAAACAAGTGACATGAGGGTTCAGTAATGTGTAACCTTTACAGCTTAGCCTGGGATGTGGCTAATGACTGGAGCTAGCGCCGCATGCTAGCGCCGAATGCTAACGCCAAATGCTAGTCACGTTCTCCTCCGTTTCCGTTGTTAAACACACGGTCCGCTCATCTACCATGAAAAGGGAAGGGCTCCACTCTTTGCTCCAACAGTAGAAGTGACTTAGTCTTGGAATATCTGGCTCTTTTATACAAAAAAACCGGCGTAGTCTGCAGCAGAAGCTAACAAGCGCTGCCTCTCACACGATGCGGCAGAGAGAGAGAGAAAAAAAAAACGGAAGCTCTCAGGCACGTATGCCCTGGTGTCGTCTTCTTCTTCTTCTTCTTCTTCTTCTTTAGGGTTTAATGGCGGTTGGCAAACTAAAATGGTGCATTACCGCCACCAACTGGTATGATTAGACAAGGATGACGCGTAACCAAGATTGTAATAATAAAAAAAAAAAAAAAAAAAAATTTGAATAATAATAATAATACTAATAACTAAATACGATTGCACAATTCAGTCTCCATCAAAAATGTCCTGGTGTCGTCTGATTGGTTACACCATTACATCATCTCCTCATGTCACCCGAATCTTTTACAATAAAAAAACACTTTTGACACACTTGAAATGAAATAATACTCTTTTTTTAACAAATAAATTAACTTCTCTGTGTTGATCTTTTTAATCTTTTAACATATTTATGATTTTTAACCATAAATCCTATTTATTAACTATTTATTCAGGACTGTAACTTATTTGTCTCATGAAGAAAAACATGAATTTATTAATTTATTGATCTAATAAATCAATTGGTGAGCTGGACTGTTCATGAGGCCTGGTAACCTGGGTTACAATAGGACTTCCAGTACTCATAATTACAGTTCTGTTGGGGATGAAATGACAGTTTGAGTCTGTTTAACTCTGTTTTCTATGTTCACTGTTAAATGTCCAGTGAGCTGTGAACCAAGGGGCAGGCATCTCTACATATATATATATATAAAAAAAGTCTGCACTAAAGTGTGCACATTTAAACCTATCTTACAATTAATTGTGTTTCTTTAATTAATTAAAGCATCTTTGATGCATTCTTCCTCATTACAGTTCAAATATAAAACTCTGAAATTCATCCTTCAATAAAACTCGCATTTCTTTTTAATCAAAAGCAACAGGTCCCCCAGGGACCATAAGTCTGTTAATGATGATGAACTTTAGCTGAGGTTCTACAAGAATTAGGCTAAACAACCTCAAAATTTTACTGTTAGCATGACATTGAGAGTAAAGTTCTTCAGGACATATCCACTCTTCAAAACAAACTACCGCCTCTTGCATATGTTTATAACATGGGATAATCACAGGGTTAAACTAGCAACCAAGTTTTCAAACTCACCACAGGTGTTGCAGAAGAAAGAGCTGCTCTGGGTCGGAGCTTCCACTGGAATAGACGCACATTTACAGCAGAGGCACGTTTATTTTATTTTTTTTTATCCTCTTGAACATCTGTTTGGGCCTCTGCCGCTAGCGGATGGTGCGTTCAGGAGCGTCGGAATGTTCTGTATTACTGAAAATAACCAGAGTTACAATGGCTACACGTGAAGGATTTGTGTGTGGTGGAGAAAAAAATATCCCTGGCAAAAAGTGGGAGGGACACGCCCGCCCCCCCTAAACTGTGACTGTATGTACTTAGACATTCCCTGATCTTGCTGAACTTACCCAATGCAATGAAAGACTGGACACAGGCTGTTTTAATGATTGGAAGACAGATCTTGCTTAGACACTGGAAATTATTTGGAACCCCCCAAGCTGATGAATGGATGGCTGAGCTTGGAAAGGTTGTTGCATATAATGGAAATGTCTTATAGGTTGATTGGTAAGCTATATAAATATAATAAGAAGTGGGGCAGATATATCTCAGTAATCAGGTCATGAGGAAAGTGCAGAGGGTTCGATACATCTGTGTGAAAAATGAGACCCACTAATGTGCTTATTCTTTTCAAAAAAGTTTACATGTCCCATGGTTTGTTTTCTTTCTATTTGATTGAGCTGGTTTGTGTTCAAGCAGCAGTCATAGGGTTTGAGTTAATGGTCTCCCTTTGTTATCGTGGGAAAGGGGTGGAGTGTTAAATGTTTATACAATTAATTGATGTGTTCATATAATTGTATTATGTTAATTGAAAATGATAAAAAAAAAAAAAAAAGGCAAGTGTAAAAAAATGAATTTGGAGGGGAAGGATGCTAGTGGGGGTCAAGGTTCAGGGACCCACTCAGACCTTGTGGGACATGTCTAGCTGTCACAAGAAGATCTTAAAAGACTGGTAGTAGAACTTGAGATCAAGAAGAATACCACTAACACCTTGCCCTTGAGAGCAACCAGTACCACTTCAACACAATCATTCATCCAAGAGCGACAGAAAAAGTCCAACCGTCCCCCTGCTGATTTAGACACTGGACATCTGGCTATCGCACAAGATTGAAAGATGCTGATCGATATCAGCCAGCAACGGATCTTTGGAAAATTGAAGGCTAAAATCTACCCTGCTTAAGTGGTATGTAGACATCCTGTAGCTTCCGACACTATCAGGCTGCTGAAAGATCTTCGAATTCAGAGACAGAATTCATGATTCATAATCAGTCTCTGAAGCAGCTGAAACAAAAAGCCATTGGATATGGGCCAAGCAAAAGGACCACGGCCAGCAGAGCTTTTGCCAGCAGCAAAAGAGATGACAGTGGGCTTCAGCAGATTATCAAACAGAGAAGATTCGAGAATCTGGCAGAGATTTAGAAAGAGTGCAATGGGTAGAGTAGAGTACAGTAGAGTACAGTAGAATTGAGTCGAGTTACTTTTTTAATCCCAAATTGGTAAATTCTGGAAAGTCATGAGGTGGGAGTCCCAGCTTTTACAACCACCATATTCAGATGCATCCGGGAGGTGGGCTACAACTGTGGGGTTCCTCGAGTCAAGCCATTAAGCCAATGTAGGAATCATCTCAGCTGGGCCAAGGAGAACAAGGACTGGACTGCTGACCAGTGGTCCAAGGTCCTCTTTTCCCATGAAAATGAAGTACGCCTTTCATTCAGGAATCAAAGTCCAAGGGTTTGCAGGAAGACTAGTGAGGAACAGAACCCAAGATGCTTGAGGTACAGTGTGAAATATCCACAGTCACTCATGATTTGGGGTGCAATGTCCAGTCCAGATGTTGAGTAAAGTCTGCTGAGGACTTCATGATTTTTCAGCTGCAGATCTGTATGGACATGCAAATTTCATCTTCCAGAAGGACCTGGCCCCTGCCCAGACCACCAGAAGTACCAAAACTAGAGCTGAGCAACGATTACATTTCTTAATCGCGATTAATTGCACCCCAATCCTGGAGTTAATCGCGATTAATCGCGATTAAAATAGCTCATTTGAAGTCTGCCGAGGCCATTCAAAATGTGTGTTACATAATAATTTTATAATTCATCAAATATGATTTATAATAGCATAAAATACCAAGTCTTTACCAAGATCGTCCCCCCAACACACACACACACACACACACACACACACACACCACCAAGAGCAGAGCAGATGAAAAATTTAAGTTTCTTATGAGGCCACTTCCTCAAACTTCATTCTATCTCTGAGTCTCAGACACAGAAGGCAGCCTAAATTCAGTTAAGCCGAATTGTGCCTCTATCATACTTACCTTTATTAAGATTGTGTGTTGAAGGGAAATGTACTTTATTTTGCGTGTTTTCAGCACCTGAAAAGACCCAGCGGGAGAAACGTTGCACCAGCAAAACACGTGATTTAAAAGAATACTCCGAAGATTTTGGACCCACGCCCTATCCCTATCATTTACAGAGTTAGATAAGCTCATAAATACCTTTGTTGTGTCCGTTCGTCCAGCCGCAGGCTCCCAGCTGTTAGCATCGTAGTTAGCTTAGCTCAACTACCGCAGGTGAAGAGGAGGCAGAGCCAGACTGAGAGAGTGGACAAAATACTCCTTCCAGTGGTCCAGGGGACGGCGTATTAGCACGTGAAGTAAATCCGAATGGTTATAAAGCATTTTAAAAGACGTGTTATCTTTTCAATCCGTTAAAATAACGTTTTGATCCACACAAACCTGCGCATGCGCAGTGCTCCGCGGAAGGATATACCGGAGCACAGCAGTAGAAGCATAGACTCAGCCGCTGTGTGCCTGGTATATCCTTCCGCAGCGCACTATGCTTGTGCAGGTCTGTGTGTATCAAAACACTATTTTAAGGGATTGAAAAGAAAACACGTCTTTTAAAATGTTTTATAACCATTCGGATTTACTTTGCGTGCTAATACGCCGTCCCCTGGACCGCTGGAAGGAGGATTATGTCCACTTTCTCAGTCTGGCTCTGTCTCCTCGTCAACTGCCGTAGTTGAGCTAAGCTAACTACGATGCTAACAGCTGTTAGCCAAGCACTGGACGAACGGACACAATAAAGGTATTTATGAGCTTATCTCACTTTGTAAATGATAGGGATAGGGCGTGGGTCCAAAATCTTCGGAGTATTCTTTTAAGTTTCATTTTCATTTTTGTCATATTTGCGCTCCTTATTTCGGTTTGTGCCTGATACCAGCCTTGTCCTTATGATTTTTCTGATAATTTCGCTGAGTTCAATATGGCAAATAATGAGGAATGGAGTGTGTTTCACCGCAAAAAGCGCGTGTGTGTTTTTTTGAGGTTCAGCTGGAGCGCGTTGTGGGACTCTCGGGTGCAGGACAGGTTCAGCTCGTTCACGCCCCCCACAGCGTAATTCAGCCAGGCTGGGCCAGGCATACATCCACACTAAAATATATCAACGTGAATTTCATAGCTTGCGCGTGTAGACCCAGCTCCCAGACCCAACTTTGAAATGCATAGATTAACGGCGACATTTTTTTTTCTCGCGAGAGCACGTTATCGCCGTTTACGGCCCAGCTATAACCAAAACCTAGTTTGATGCCATCACAGTGCTTGACTGGCCTAAACCCCATTGAGAATCTATGGGCCATTATCAAGAGGACAATAAGTGCCACCAGGCCCAACAACTATGAGCTAACAGCAAGCATCAAAGCAATCTGGGCTTCTGTAACTCCCAGGCAAATCCACAGGCTGATTGCATCAGTGCTACGGCATTAAGGAAGAGGGATTCCCGACCAATTATTGAAGCTGCATATCAATTTGAAAATATTATACTTTGATTGATTTGATGTGATCCTAATTTTTTTTTTTTTTTTTTTTGGTAGCACTTTACTTGAAGCCCCCCTGTATATCACATTATAAGTAGATTTATAAAGCATTATAATGCCATTATAACACGTGTAGCTATAGTTATAAACATTCACAGATCATCACAATGCCAGGACCGAACCATAACCCTAACCCTAATCCTATGCTGTATAGTGCTGTATAGTGAGTTATAAAGCATTGTGATCATGTATGAGTGTTTATAACTACTTATAATGTGTTATACTGGGTGCTTCAAGTAAAGCATTACCTTTTTTTTTTTTTTTTTTTGCAAAAATGGATCAGCATTTCTTCACAGTGTTACGTTTTTGTTTTTTGTTTTTTTATTCCTGTTTTCACGGGTTTCATGAGCTGGAAGCCCACATTAAATAAAAATAAGTAAATGAACACTTTAAATTATTTCAATCCTGGGCTCTGAATCTATAATCAATGAAAAATGTATATTTCAAATGGAATTATGGAAATAAACATTTTTTTTTAATGATATTCAGTTTTTCTGAAAAGTCTTTTAAATGTTCTATGGTTGCGTTGCTAATCTGTGTGGCAATAGTAGATGTGATATTTCAGTGACATTGTTGCCCTGAACTCCCGCATCTGTCTCTTGCTCAGTGTGCTCAATGTTTTCTTACTCTTCAGCCTCCATTAGTGACAACATGATCCGTATGAAGTGCAGTATGAAACCCAGCCTTGCAGCCTTAAAACATCCCAGCTAACAGCAGATGTGAAGATAGCCTGAAATAGTCCCATATTGCTGTAGTTCTTTGGGATTAAATCTTTTAACTCTGCTAAAAGATCTGTTAAAAGATCTGCTTGGCTTCACCAACAGTACCTGCATCTGATTAATTAGCACAGCTTGGAGGTTGACGACACAGAAGATCCCGGTTCAATCAGCAGTGCTTCAAATAAAACTAATCTCTTGCCATCACATGATTGCATTGCCTGAAATTACACTTTCGATTAGATCCTGACGCCTGTTCTTTGCATTAGTAGGGTTTGGGCTAGTAGTAGGAATACAGTCAATATGTCCGTTTTAAATGAAGCAATTCTCAAATTCAAATTTGGACAGGGGATAGTTATAAATTTGCTATATTTTCTTTACATTTTAATAATTCTTTGAAGTCTGTTCATGTAATAATCCCCAATTGCCATGCCAGTTAGTATTAAACTTTTAATTTATTCAACTGCATTGTAATTGAATTTGAGGAGTTGTGCTTTTGCAATATTAATTTCATTCAATTGCATTCAAATGGCAAACATTTTACCAGAAAAAAGGTATGTTGGCTTTCCCATAATGATCAAAACAAGATCATCATAGCAAACTAATTTGTGTTCTTCGTTAATAATAATGCACACTTTGCACTGTCTTTAACAGTGAGCAAATGGTTATGTTACCATTCATGTATATTCAAAATCATTTTCAATTTTTGTTGGTGACTCGATGTGTGGTTTTTCATTCAAAAACTCTTTCTTCAGCAGAACCAATCTGTGTTGTTATGTTTACCTGACTTATCAACACAACATTTATTAACACTGAAGAACAAGCAATTTGTTGTGGAAGCATGAATATTTCAGCAAAAAATAAAACTCAAAACAGTTTTGAATTTGAAAAATCCCCTTGAAATATTTTTCCAGATAGGATGAGTCTGAAAGCTGATCTGAACCAGCTGTAAAAGAAAGCATAGATGAACGGATTGAGCATGGAGTTGAACATTGCAAGCCACACTACCACATCAAATAATTCATCAGGGACTAAAGCATTTTCCAATATCATAATGGCAAAACACACAAAAAAAGGAGTCCAACACATCAGAAAGACTCCCATTACAATTGCCAAAGTTCTTGTGGCCTTTCCTTCCACCTTTCTGTCAGTCAATCCTTTCTTTTTGCTGTGACACTTGGTGTTCTGGATGCTGTGTGCCTGTTTCTGAGCCACCAGGAAAATCTTCAAGTAGATACACAACATTATTATCACAGGAAGGTAAAATGAAAACACTGGTCCCAAAATATTTGCAAGAAAGAAACACTTTTCATGACATTGTTCAAAGTTCAATCCTGCAACAAGAAAACCAACTGCAACCAGAACTGACATGCACCAGGCCACAACAATCATGATCACAACAACATGAACATTGATCTTAGTTCTGTATTTCAGAGGCTGGCACACTGCATAGTACCTGTCAATGGAAATAAAACACAAGTGTAAGATAGATGCTGTACACAGTGTCACATCAAGGATGTCTCCCACTTTGCAAAACACATTTGGATTGAACAAACATAAAGTTGGAGAGAATTCCATATTGAGAGGAAACACCACAAAGCCAACAAGCAGGTCGGGCACAGCCAGAGAAAGGATGAGAAAGTTAGTGGGAGTGTGCAGCTGTTGGAAATAAATAATGGAGATTATTATCAGAAGGTTTCCACACACAGTTACAGCAGACACAGAGCTAAACAGAACGTACAATAAAACACATATTGTGGAAGGGGATCTTTTAAATGTGGAAGAAAAAATATCAATCTCATAGCAGGGATGTGCATCATCAGTATGACTGTGGTTCACTGGGTCTCCTCCTGCCATCTTCCTGGGTAGCTGAAAAATATGTTTTTGTCAGGTATATGTTTTCAATTTCATGATTTAAGTAAAATACTTCTTAAAAACATATTTAAATGCTTGTCATACCTGTAAAAGCTTTAATCACAGAGAGTCATCGATATCAGCAGATGCTCCAGGTTGTGCTGCTGTGCATGAGCTTGACTTTTATCACAACTGAACTCATTATCATATCAGACACATCCTGAAGCCATCCAATCAAATGATTGGAGATTACATCAGACATCACAGGAGTGAACGTACCCAGAAAATATTGAGTTTCTCTTAAAGACAGTTTCTAAAACAAAACAATACTATCTAATTTTATTAGCGAGCCTGAATCTGTACCACTTTATCTGTCATATTGTGTTGAACATTTTGTTAAACTTCTAAAGAGGGTGATTAATTATTCCTGCTGATTTGGAACAATGGAGTGTATCGCTCATGAATATATTACATGTATGCTTCGTTGAAGAATGGATGCTTTTCATTAAGTCTGGGACTCGCTGGACAGACAGTATCTTCTCCTACATTGCTGGGGTTTCCTAAACTGGCCAATTCTGATGATGCAAACTCCAGTTTAATGGATAATTTTTTATTGTTTCGTCAAACCTGATCAAGCCGTTTTTTCTCTTTTTTTTTTGTTTATGTTTTTGCAATGTTCCGGTTCTTTGCTTTTTTAACAAATTAAATTCAGTTCAATTCAGCTTTATTGATATCGCACCAAATTTCCAGAGAAAAATCCAACAGTTCCACATAACCAAGCAAAACTGACTGTGGAAAAGAAAAACATCCTTTTAAAAGGAAGAAACTTTTGCAGAACCAGGCTCAGTAGTGGCAGCTTTTTGTTATTCCGGTTGGGGTGAGGGGATAGAAGGAGAGAAAAGGAGAAGACAGACAGACAGTCAGTAACTTGGGAACACTGCAGTAACTTCTATGTCGTGCAGATGATCCACATGTCTATTTTTAAAGCCTTTTCGGACCCCAGCTCTGGTAGACAGTGTGATATTGTAAGTTTTTGCTGCTAAACGACTGTAATTCTATTCTTATTTACGATGTTCTGAAGCATGTTGTGGATAAGCATGGCATACAATCGGATCAGCCAATTGCATGTGATCTTTCTCTTTTTTTCATAGTGAACATTCTCAAGGTTTTGTCCTCATAGTTTGCCTTCCTTTATTTTTATTTAGAAGTGTGTATGCATTTGTGTTACTGTTCATGAAGGCACTGTAATCCCACAGTTTAGAAATGGCCAGCATATAGTTTATATTGACCAATGAATCCTAAAATTGTTGGCATGTTTGAAATTCTAAGTACTTGTTGATATGACAGCTATTTCATATTTATAGCGTGACTAAGACTTTTTCTTCTTTTCTTTTCTCCCCCCTCTCTCTCTCTCTCTCTCTCTCTCTCTCTCTCTCTCTCTCTCTCTCTCTCTATCTATCTATCTATCTACCTATCTATCTATCTCTGTTTCTCGTATAAAGGTTCAACTGAACCTTAGGTTAGAGATTTTGGGCCACTGAAGGTTGTTGACCACTGGTTGTTGACATTTAGCTCATGGTTGGTTTCCAAATTCGAGAGGCATATATTGAAACCAATATCTCACTGAAGGCATAACATGTTTGTTATTTTTGTTTGTTTGTTTGTTTGTTTGTTTTTTTGTTTTTTAACCTATCCTGTCCAGCATGGAAGCAGTAGAATGGAAGCCTGGCTGCTGTCATGCGCCCGGCAGATTTGTTCTTCCAAGAGGAGCTTATAAGTATCGGAGTCCTCTTGTTAACTTGCTTTCTTAACCCCTTAAGCTCCAACCGGCCCACCCACGGGCCGGTAAACTTCTCCCGCTGCATTTATCAAATGTGCAGATGCATTTTGCAAATTCCACGGACACCCTATGTACCGTTAAGACCTCAGTATGCTCCCCATCACTGCGACGGCGTTCCTACGACGTCTACGCCGTAGCCCTATGTCGGGCTACGCCGGGGCTTGATGTGCACCTCCCGAAAATCATGACTTCCCGTCGAGGCGGCGCGTGGTGCCATGAACATCGAGGGCTGTGATTGGTCCGCTTTCGCGTTGTTTATAGAATGAAGTAGAACTCACCCCGCATGCTTTTTCTGATCCAAACAGTGCTTTGGGAGAAATTTAGATCCAAAATTGAGCGGTGCACATCCCTATACTGTTAGCAGTGTTAGCACTGTTAGCAGACGGGGCTATGTGTATAGCCGCTCCTAAAACGGCTTTAATCGTCCAAAAGCTCATTAGTTTCACCAATATTTCATCATGGTCCGTAGGCCTGTCACGATAACAAATTTTGCTGGACGATTAATTGTCCCAGAATTTATTGCGATAAACGATAACATTACCATTTTTTTGTTGCAATTTTTTAATTAATGCAACAATTAGGGATGCACCGAAATTAAAATTCTTGGCGAAACCAAAACCAAAAAATGAGAAAACTGTTTTTCTGAAGCAAATAAGGCCCTAACAATGACACACATAATATTACAAAGCATTTATACCTCCAAAGGCCAACAGCGGTCTCACAGACTGCTGATAAAAAAAAAACAAAAAAAAAAAAACGCACTTGGCGGTGCTTTTTTTCTGTGATTGATTTGTTTTATATGTGCGCATCTGAACAGGGGGCTAGCTCTGACAGCAGACAATCAGACAGACGGCCAAAATTATCAACCAAATCCCAAAAGAAAGACAATAAAAACAGGCATAATGAAGAGATATAAGGTGGAAGAAGCTTTAGCAATGATACAGGAGGTCAGTGAGGGGGAGTCAGATGGCGGAGACGTGTCGGACATCAGCGATCTTGACTGGAGTGAAGAGGAGGAACGTTCTGAATCACAGTCAGAACAGTCGCGGGCCAAACAGCAAAAAAAATGTAATTCTGCTGCCCCAAAAATGCCGGATCGACCTCCAGCTGCTGTACAGTCCAGCGCAGAACCTGCAGTGGCGCATAGAAGCGCTCACGCGTCACCTCCAGGTAGAGAATTACTGTAGGCTACTGTCAGTTTACAACTAAATAATAATAACATAAAATGGTGCAAAAAAATAAAATAAACTAATGTAATAAATTTCAACACAACAGTGAACACGGTAGTTGACAGCAGGAGCACTGCAGCGTCTCCAGAGGTGCCAATTACAGATTCAGGTAAAATATTATATCCTCCATCAAAGTACAGGAAACTATGTATTTTTCAGTTCCAAAAATTAATTTTAGAATGAACATATTTTCTGAATAAATACCTTTGTCCTGTCGAGCCTGCAGTCCCAGAATCAAATGAGCAGGATGAGGACGGGACCGTGTGAGAAGGTATCCGTCTTGGTGCGCAGCCGGGGAGACTTATTTTACCAATTTTAATATGTTCTTGATTATTATTGATGGTTAATGATACAACTATTTTGTGTGTGTTGGTGTGTGTGTGCGTGTGTAACAGGGAAATGAGTGCGCGGAGTGTGAGTGAGAGGTGACGCTGCGCAAATGTGCACTGTAAAAAGTTAAATAAATTTAAAACCTAATTTGAGGCATTAATAAAGCAGACATGAGGCATTAAATGGTTTGCTTTAGCATTACCGCCACGTCATCACCAATTATTTTCGACCGTGTTGTTTCTGTGATTTTTTTCTTTCGGCAGAAAGCCGAAAATACTCTTTTCAGTCATTTTCGGCCGAAAAATTTTGGTGGCCGAATTTTCGGTGCATCACTCCTCATTACACTACAGAGCCGAAAGCAGTCAGTATGAGATGTTTCTAGTGTCTTTGGTAAATGTAAATTTATCGCGCCTAGAAAACTTACCGACCTCATTTTTTTTAATCGTGCGATTAATTGATTTATTGACTATCGTGACAGGCCTAATGGTCCGCTCACGCCACTCCTCCACGACAGCCCGGTGTCACCAGATATGTCATATATGGAGATACATGTTCGGTAAGTGCACGCGTGTCTAGATATCTATGTCTAGATATCTATGTCTAGGTAAGGCCGGAGCTGTTGTTGTGACTGTCTAGCGGCTTGGCGGTGAAATTGCAGAGGAGGGTGTTACCTTGACATAGAAGCAAGCAGTGTTGCCAGATTGGGCGGTTTTCCACCCAATTGGGCTACTTTTGATTACATCTGGTGTGGGAAAAAAAATGCAGTGGGCGGGAATATAATATTAAATGTTTCCGTGTGTAAAACACTATTGGGCAGTTTTTTTTGCGGAGGTGGGTGGGTTTTGGAACATGATTGGGCGGAAATAGCTTAACCAAATCTGGCAACACTGGAAGCAAGAAATGTTCAGTAGCGGCGTAGGGTTGCCGGCATATGAACACCGTCGCGGCAATGGGGGAGCATACTGAGGCCTTTACAAATTCTCATGAATCCGTCGGTATAAACCACTTTCAGATGTGATTACCACAGCGGGTAATATAAACACATTTGTCCAACAAACAGCAAATAAAGTAAAAAGCGCAACTCACCTTTGAAAGCTCATAACTAATCACAGATGATGCATAATCCAGATAATCCAGCAAAAAACTGCCACAGTCCAAACGTATGCATCCAGGCAAAGCTAGAAAGTATCGCATTTTGTCCAAAACATGTCTTGAAATAAGCAAATAATCCAGAATTAGACACGCCACGCGAGCCTCTCTGCGTGTGCATCCTATAATAATCCATACTTTTATCAGATACTTTTATCCATACTTTTATCACTCGCGCTGAGGATATCGAATATGGCGACTGAACGGTTTTTGTTGCTTATTCATCATATTCCAACCAATCAAGTGACTCATCGCTGCCTCCGAGGGCTAACCAGCCAACCATTGCTGAGGCTGATGGACCTCGTCATCGGTCATCATCGCTCCTCATCGATGAATTCTGAGCCAATCACGTCGGAGGAAACGTTTGACTGACAGGGCTGGTAGCCAATGAGCTTGCTGGATAACCTGAAAGCGGGGTTTTGGGACTTCTGACAGTCTACTGAGGGCTGAAAACCGTGTTTTTTTTTCTGTTCCTCTCAGTCTGTGTGCCTTATCCCACACTGAAGCCTATCTGAAGTGATTTTTTGAGTACTTTATGAGTTTTTGGAGTGAAAATAATGTAAAAACGGGCCAAAAACCAACATATACCATTGTACAGAGGGCATGCAGAGGGTATACAGAGGATGTCCAAAACACTCATTTCTTGTACTACTGCTCTGACATTTTGACCTGAACTATGTAAGACCCCAGGCTTTAGCAATATTGTGTTTTCAAGCTATTTCAGTGCTGCCACACTTACTTCCAGGGGTTTTATGAGGGAAACAATTCAGGCGAGAATGAAATTCATCCTAATTCAGTGTGCTGCAACATAAATAAATCTGTGCCAGTAGCACCTAGAGTAATTCTGACTGCACAGGGTGAAAATACAGGTTTTCAGCTTTCAAATGAGACCCCAACCATGCTGGTACTCCAAACAGTTCAAGAACAGCATTCAGTTTACTTTGGGTACGTCTTTAGTTGAACTTTTAGGCGAACATGGCTCAGAGCTTAAAGGGTTAAACTTTTTCATTCATTTTGAGTGCTGATACATGATATTGCTGGATCTGACAGGGGGACAGAAAGACAGGTAAAGAGACAGAAAGTGGAAGAAACAAACTTGTGAGCAAACAACAACAAAAAAGAGTGAAGAGAAGGAAGAGAGTGAAAAGATATGATGTTCTTTTATAATTAATATTGACAAACCAGATGACCAGCTACTGCATCTGCATAAAGATATGACAGAGGGTATCCTACAGACTTTTATTGGAGAATATAGCTGGTAGTGAACTGGGGCGTGCAAACTGAGTGCATCAAATTAAACAAGAGCATCAGGAGAGGCCTACTTCAGATAGCCATTTATCTAAACTACCACAAGAAAACAAGGTAACTGAGTCCACATGCAGAATATGAAGAGTGATTAAAGATCAGCATGATCATGTAAATGTGATAGTGATCATGCTTATATGACCTCTGACCCCTGAGAAGACCGGAGACAGGCTAGACCGGCGGCCATCCCAGAGCCCAGATCCAGATCAGCGTGATCATGCAAATGTGACGGTGTGTTTACACCGGACGCGACGCAAATTTTTCATGCGATGAGATTACATACAAAGTCAATGTAATTATGCGATTGTCGCTCAATCTTGAGCAGCGGGCGGCGGACGGCGAGCGATGATGTGGCGGGCAGCGAGCGTTTCCAGCAAAAAATCCACACGCCCATCGACTTGCACTGCCAGTCGGCCCTGCCCACTGCTCGCCGCTCGCAGCCCGAAGCCCCCCGCTTCATTGCTCCACGCTTGTCGCTCAAGTTGAAATAATTGAACTTTTCAAGCGAAATCGCGCCAGGACATCCTATCAGTGTGGAGGTCTTCACAGACGTGCTGACGTAGGGCATACAGTGCTCCAACCACGCAGAACAGTTGGCGTGATGCCAAGGCGAGCGGCGAGCTGCATGCGCAATCTCATTTGTTCATTGCTTTTGATGGAAACACAGCGTCAGCCTGAAGTAGCGCTGGAACCGGTCGTTGTCCAGGCGCAGCTCCTGCAGTAGTGCTGTGACGTTCAATGAACGAGCCGTTCTTTTGAACGGCTCTTTTAAGTGAACGACGAGAGCCGGTTCACAGCTGTCTGAGAGCCGCTCCTTTGTGCAAATTGTCCATGCTTCCTTCACGTGTCTCCTGAGTCCCTCCTGGGTCCAGCTGTCAACAACCAAACAAAAAGCTGTGTCAGACCTTCTATGAGTCTAATTTCAACATCTGCTGCCAGTAGCAGCAGCAGCAGGAAATGCAAAAGGAAGTCAGTCACCAGTTAACAAGGGCACCAGTTAATTTGAAACACCGTATTGACCACTTTATCAGAGGCTTTAGCAATGGAGCACACACACACACAGACGGACAGCCAGGTGCACACAGGACTGTGGGACAAACATCAGAAGAATCCTGTCCACTGCTGCTGTGCAGGAGACGGTGATGAGGAGGCTGTGATGTTTCTGCAGGACGTTTTGTGTTGCATATTTGTACCAGCGTGATGCATCGCGCGAATGAATTCACACACCAGCGATAAAACTCGGGCGTCTAGCGTGACATGGTGTTATTTGTCACATGAATGCAATCGCGTGAAACGCGTCCGGTGGAAACACACCATGATAGTGATCATGCATATTTGACCTCGGACCCCTGAGAGGACCAGAAGCAGGCCAGAGAGGCCCTCAGGGTCCAGACAACCGGTGGCCATCCCAGAGCCCAGATCAAAGCCACTCCCCCAGGCAGATGTCCACGCACCAGTCCAGAAGGGGGCAGAGGAAAGCCCTGACTGGGACACCCAGTGGCCACGGGATCTGGGGCCCAGGGAGCCAAGACTGGCAGGCAAAGGCCACCCCCCAGGCACCAGACACCCAGGGCAGGCAGAGCTGAGAGCCCAGGGTCCAAGAGCCCAAGATCTGACCCCACCCACTCAGGCAGAGGGCCATGACCAGACCGCGCCCCCCCCCCCCCCCCCCCCACACACACACACACACACACACACACATCACAAAGCCAACCTAAACCCAAACATACTCACATCCCCTTGTCATCCATCCATGTCCCATGGGAGACCCCCCCCCCCCCCCCCCCCCCCCCTACACACACACACACACACAACAGCCGCCCCAGCCCCAACCCCCACAGCTGCAGACAGAGATGTAGCCCCCTGAGCCAGCAGCTCCAGAACCCATACCTGGCCCAAACCCCAGGCCTGTAGGGAAACAACTGACCTCTGCGCCCCCCAAACCAGGAGGGACCTGGAAATGGGGGCGCAGAAAGACTCCCTCTCCTCCCCTGCTTATGTGATGAAGTATATGTTGTTTGCAACTAAAATTGAGGGGCAGTAACCCCACCGAGTGAGGCCAAATGAGCAGTCCCACCTACCCGAGCAGCCACCCCCAACACGGCATGCCAAGTCCCCAAGATGTGCTTGTTGTATGTATTTGGTCATGCTCAGTGACTAGATGTAACTAAAACTGAGAGGCCAGCCACCAAAGGGTGCATTCAGATGGCCCCCTCCACCACAAGCAACCTGATGAGCACGCCTCCAGAACCCAAAGAGCTGCACTCGTATCACAGTAGATGGTTTCAACTCAGATTCTGATCTTGCTAATGCTTTTAATGACTTTTACTGCCATTTTTATGCTTTTGAGTTTAGCAAAGAAATTAAGGAACTGAGATGTGAACTTAAAGTTAGGGTAGACGATGTTGTCCAAAAGCATTTTTTGTCATACTGAGTGAAATGCTCCTTGCCCCCTGGGAGAAGTCAATACATTATGTGGACGGAAAAAAGTGCGGAAAAAATCTGACCACTGTAGCGGCCACAGGAGTGTAAAAACTCCGACCAATCATATCGCGCGGACCGCTCTTAAGAAACCAATCAAATCCCTTCGCCGTTCTACCAGCCCCCTGCACGTACATTTCAATGGCGTGCACTGGCTCTGCTTCAGAGTGCGCGCGTGTTGCCAAGGAGCTCTCGGCGCTCGCGGCTCGCGTGAAAAATAGAAGGAAGCGGAGCGGGCGCGCTGCGCTCCTATGCGCGTTGTGTGCAGGCAGTCAGAAAGGTTAATAACATTGGAGGCGATCACAAACTCCGTGTGCGTGGCGCTTCCGCGTCCAGTGCGTTCGCTCCCAACGGGAGCTCCTCCAATGGGGTGGGAGCTGGGCGGAGCCTTGGAGAGATACTACATTCATGCTACATGCTAGTTTTCCAAGATCGTTGACCCTAGCTTTAAGAACACTCAGCACTTTAACATTGACCTTCAGGAGGTCAAAAAGGCCTTCTGCTCTGTGAAAATGAACAAAAACCATGGTCCTGACAATTTCTGTGGCCGTTTTGTGAAATTGTGCGCTACTGAAGTGAGTCCTGTGTTTCATTATATCTATAAGAAGTTACTGCAGACACAGAAACATGCACCTATCATCTGGAAAGATGTTGTAGTTGTCCCTGTTCCTAAATCCAACTGCCCTAAAACTCTTGGTGATTTCAGACCAATAGTTCTTATCTATGGTGGCCCGGAGGTGCAAAACACAACGGCAAATCAGAAAACACAACACAAAAAGAGAAAACACAACAGCAAATAAGAAAACACAACACAAAAAGAGAAAACACAACGGCAAATAAGAAAACACGACACAAAAAGAGAAAACACAATGGCAAATCAGAAAACACAACACAAAAAGAGAAAACACAACAGCAAAAGAAAAAACGGAAACCGGGTGACATCAGACTTCTTCTTCTAATGATTTCCGGCAGGCTGTATGCTTGTTTAGCGCAATGCTGCCCCTTCAGGTTAAGTAGTGGATGACATCAGTCGTCGCTGATTGGAAGAAAGAACTGGTCCGTCCTTTGAACCGGAAAGAGTCACAATTCACCACAAAGCCCCTTTTCCACAGTTTCGGTACGGTTCAGGTCTGGTCAGTTCGGATCGGATATGCGCGCATTCTAGCCTGCGAAGCAGCCAGCCATCTGTGACGATCTGTTCCACCAGTCTCACTGCGACAACAACGCAAACCTTTCCAAAAAGTCTACTGAACACCGGTCTTCACGGGAGGAGCAGCGGCTGCTTTCCATCACTGCAGAGGAGGTTCAACGGAACCGAATGGAGCCATTAGAAATGGAAAAAAGGGGAAAAAATCACCGTAAATGGGAAAAAAAAAGGGGGGAAAAAAACACAGTCGTCTCAGAGCGGCTGCTCTCTATCGACTCCAGGCCCGATCAGCACCGCGCAAAATGCAAGAAACTGAGGAGAGGCTGTGTGGACTGCGGCTGAGATGGAGGTGATGGTAAGTTTTAAGACTCTGAACTGTACAACCACCAGTGTTACCATGCTGTTATCCACAACTGAAATCTGAGGGTTTTATCTTAAGTGTGTATCCACGCAGCGCGCTAGCTGGTTAGCATTAGCACGCACCTAAGCTAGATAGCTTCGCACCCAGCTGGACATCATATTCCATGTAGCATTGTGGTGTTGCATGTGGTTTGTGCAACGTTTCTGCAGGAGGACAGGAGTCATCCTCCTCTGGGCCCAGGGGTGGAGGAGAGAGATGTAGCGTCATCAGGATGGAGCATCCACCTCCAGCCGGACTCTCCTGTGTTATGAAGCCCCAGCAGCTCGGAGGTGAGCAGCAGCCTTGTTCATGCTGTAGATAATGCAGGAAATGATTCAGCATCTATTCTGGTATTCTATCAAGCAGAATTCTATCAAGTATCACATTGATACGTTCACCACTGCTACTCCAGCTGGATACAGGGCCCAGTGTGCAGTACTATTGATGCAGAGTACTGAAATAAATCTATGCTGCTGTTTCTGCAGCTCCAGTTTGCTTTGTGAACTGTGGATGTTAACGCTGAACAGCTCTCCTCGTCCAGTGTTACAGTGAACACAAACTAGTGAAGTACGTGATGAACGGCATGTCCATCAGGAGGAGCAGCAGCAGGAGCAGTGTCTGAACCTGCAGTTCCTTGAAGATAAAGCAGGGCAGCGAGGCTGAATGAGGCTGATTTGGCGTCTCAGCAGCAGCAGAGCCAGGCCTTCAGACGTTCCTGCAGCAGGTCTCTCTGCTGGTCCAGACCCCGAGAACCCAGCGCTACACAGGAGCAACTGAACAACTGGTGGTGTTGATGTCCTTTCCAATAAAAACAGTTTTCACACCCATATGTGCCTGAATTCACTGGTTCTTGCTCAACACAAGCACAGCAGTGTTTTTGCATTTGGCATTTCTTTCTAAGTAGTGTTGCTAAATGGAGATGAAATAACTTAATTTGTTAAGGTTGTATGTGGTGGTATTTTGAACATGGTGATTATCATGAACTTCAATCCAGACAATTCTGCACTGTGACACATTACAGTAACAGGGTCCTTTATGGAAACACACTTCAGTCTGACTGCTGTTGAAGAGCGAAAGGTAAGGTGGAGCCAGTATCATCTACATGTAGGGAGAAGCCAGTACTGATTTAATATTACCCTGTTACAGCTTTAAACACAACTGTCACTAAATACAGCCTTATAAAACAATTCTCCTGTCATCAACCAACTCTTCTGAGCTGGCCTCATGCTGACAAGCATGTAGTCTCTGCACAATTCCTAAGAATAGTTTGAAACTAAACCTTTAACAGCAAACTCTTTTGTCTGTCAGAAAAAAAAAAAAAAACAATTTTACCCAGTTATGAGCAGATCTGTGCCTCATATAGAACAGAATAGACTGTATTTATCTCACCAGGGTTTCCCTCAGTGTTTTTTTCTTTTTTTCAGTCATTTTTCTTTAGTTTTTCATTCAAAAAGTAGACGAGGTCACACAGTCCATCATATACCGTATTGGCCCGAATATAAGACGACCCCTATTTTTCAAAGATCATTTTGTGAAAAAAAAAATGCTGAAGACAGTAAGGTCACTCATAAAACAACTTTTTATTATACAATTATTATAAACTCAAAAACTCACAACTGAGATAACATTTCACGAGATATAAAATGAAAAAATATATTCTCTTTCTCAAATTAAGAAACAATAAGCAACAAATAAGCCCCAAGAGTCCAAACTGCATAAATGATGTGAATAACTTTCCAGTTCCTTCAGCTGAATCAGGCTCTGGTGGTGGACATTCCGTCTTTCCGTTTTTCAGTGACGTATTCACTCATCCTTCTATCAGTCTCTCTGAAGCATCGCTCTCGGGAACACGGAAAGCTTTTCTCATCGTGTTAGCATCTGTAGGCGTTTTTTTTCTGTGCTCTCCAATATCGAACGAGGCTCTGCTACACCAGATCTCCTGGCGGCTTGGCAGTTGTTTGACTCTGCTGCGTTGATCACCATCAGTTTAAAGTTGGTATCATAACTTCGCCTCTGTTGTTTGCTCAGTTGTCCAGCGTTCGAGCCCCGTTGTTCCAGATGATCCGCCATTTTTCATCAGATCATTTGATCTCATTTCATCGCTCCACTCGCTCTCTGGTCAGTGATACTTTGGCGCCATCTAGCGGCGCGGATGCGTATTGACCATCTACCGTAAGTCCGCGATTATAACACGACCCCACTTTTGAGGATGCAATTTCTGGGAAAAAACGTTGTCTTATATTCGGGCCAATACGGTACCTCTTCAGCCTCTGAGTGCCCTGTTTTTCTACCTTGATCATGTTTGCACTTTTTTATTTTTGTTAATTTATTTTACGTTTAAATGTGAACAGCAATGGCTTATTTTAAGATTCACTAGGATTTAACTTAGGTGAAAACATTTTATATTTATTTTAATTAATTAATTTTTTTTTTGCTTGTTAAAACTTTATTTTAAGATTGTGGCTTTCTGTAAGACTCTGCATTTTAAGTAATGTTAATAAATGCGGACAATAACACAAAGTAGTCATAATTTCAAAATTTCTGTCAACTTTTAACTTTTTTTTTTTTTTTTCATAAACACGGTGGGCTTCTCTAGCAGTCCAAACACCAGGTTTAGCAAGTTTTCTGGGGGAAACCCTGTCTCACCATGGAGACATTTAGTTATGGAGGCTCGTAGAACAAACAAGTGCAAATAAATGAGGACATTTGCAAATAAAGAATAAGTAATCGAAATCAAAAAGAAGAAAACAGTGAACTTGATATACAACAGATCTAAAATATAACACTACTACTAATAAAATATAACTAGAGCTGTAATATATAGAAATATGTACAGATATGGACTTAATACATTTTGAAAATGTGATGATCAAGGGTTTGTTTGTTTTTTTGTACTACCCACACGTTTTCAGCACAGCGTTTTCAGCCACGGTGATTATAATTCGTGCAAATCGATATTTTAACCCTCTGAATTTCAGTCATTTCCTCTAGCAGAGGAGCTGGCAAGTGTCTTGGATCCATTGCTGTGGCCTCGTTGTGCTCTCTGCTGATTGGCTTCAGAAAAATTAAACTTATTGGCTGTGTTTTTCAGAGGGCAGAGCTTATTAACATCTTATAAAACGCCGTAAAAATCGTGCGTCTTGCTGGTTTAAAATGCGCGTTTTTTACGGCGTTTTATTAAAAAAAAACAGGCGTTTTTTACTGGATCTTAAGGATCAGAAGCATTGGATTAGTGGCGAATTGTGACTCTTTCCGGTTCAAAGGACAGACCAGTTCTTTCGTCCAATCAGCGACGACTAATGTCACCCGGTTTCCGTTTTCTCTTTTGCAGTTGTGTTTTCTGATTTGGCGTTGTGTTTTCTCTTTTTGTGTTGTGTTTTCTCTTTTGCTGTTGTGTTTTGTCTTTTTGCGTTGTGTTTTCTCATTTGCATTCGTGTTTTCTCTTTTGCTGTTGTGTTTTCTGATTTGCCGTTGTGTTTTGCACCTCAGGGCCACCGTACTTATCTCAGTTTTAATGAAAACTTTTGAAAAATTGGCAGAGGAGAGGAGAGTTAGCTACGCAGCAGCCGCGGCGCTTACCTCGGATATATCCACTGTCTGCTGAACATCCACCGTAAACAGCTAAACATGTAGGATGCTGTAGGACTCAGAGGCTCAATTAAGGGGGCGTGGCTTGGTCGCTCATGAAAGCAGAGGGAGGGGGAACCTGAGACGTTGGATTAAAAAAACCTCTCTCTTTCAAAACTCCGGACACGAGCTTTAAGTGTACATCCACTGGTTCACCTCAAGGCTGTGTGCTGTCACCTTTATGATTTATTCTTTACACATACACATGCTGGAGCAGATATGACAATAGATTCATTATAAAATATGCAGATGATTCTGTTAATGTCAGCCTGCTTCAGGAAAATGAGAGCAGCCACAGCCCTGTGACTGATGACTTTGGTGTGAGGCAGTGGAGGACCGGGCATTTCACACTAAGGCCTTCAGAACAGATCTGCCTGAACCAATCCACCTCTCAATAACTGTTTTATGTCTATTAAAAAAAACTTATTATACAGATATGCATATAAAGAGTTGTTGCACAGCAGATAGATACTTGTGCAGCCAGAATAAATGCCTTTGCTGAAGTGCACAAGCCTCCTACTACATCTGTGCACATACAATGAGCATCAACAGCAATATTATTTAGGAAAAGAGGAACATTTTACTCACCAAAATCCCCATTATTTGTAAAGAAAATACATCCTCCTTTCCTTCCTCAAAAAGAGTTCATTTGCTCTGTCATATAGATTATCCGTGCGTTTCAGTTCCATCAGCAGATCCTTCTCCATTGCCATCAAAGCCAGGGCTGAAAGTCGAGCTTACCCTGTGGTATTTCTGGCGTAAATGGACTCTATGCACAACTTCACCACTTCGTGAACTTCAGGAGGCTCCTTGTTTCCTGTCTTTCATGATAGGACGAGCTGATTAATCCAGGTATCCCTGACCCCTGTAACCACAACAGCAATGGTCAGACACACCTGCATTAATCAGCTCGTCCTATCATGAAAGACAGGAAACAAGGAGCCTCCTGAAGTTCACGAAGTGGTGAAGTTGTGCATAGAGTCCATTTTAATTCTCTTCTGGTTTTCTTCTTCTTTGTAATAATTGCGGGTGGCGACCAACAACTTAGGTGCATAGCGCCACCTACTGTATCTCTTGGTGAATGAATCTCTGCCCACTGTTGGACTTCACGAAGGACTACGATCTTTTTTTTCTCTCCCGCCCACTTAAAAACGAACAGTGATTGGTCAATTTCTTCCATCTCTCTCCACCCCCAAACACATAGCCTGGTCTTCCCGTGATTCGTGAAGTCCTAACCAATAAATGAGCCAGCTAACTGGGCTCTGACAGTGACGGATGATTCTGATTGGTTGACATGTGTCTGGACAGTAACTCTTTCATTGCTGATGTGAACTTTACAGTAAACTTAACTTTAAACTTATATGTGGTACTTATATGATGTATTAACTGTATTTTATCAAACTAAATGAGATTATATAATGAGAATATATATAATATATATATATATA
Source organism: Salarias fasciatus (assembly GCF_902148845.1). NCBI lineage: Eukaryota > Metazoa > Chordata > Actinopteri > Blenniiformes > Blenniidae > Salarias > Salarias fasciatus. The sequence continues at coordinate 25,049,604 of NC_043759.1, forward strand.
TATTCTCATTATATAATCTCATCCAAAAAATAAAAATATGAGTTTATATATATAATATATAATTAAAACTCATATTTTTTGGTCCAGATTTTTAAGGCCTTCTCTGAAGGCCGAGAAGGCCCTGAGGGTTCCCCTCTGGTGTGAGGAGTCTTTTCTTCAGCTTATTTCTCTAAAAAAACAAAGACATGGTAATTCATTTGATAAGGAGCTAAGCCACTTTAATCAAAGGTCAGACCATTGAGATTGTGCAATTTTACAAATATTTGCAAATAGTTTTAACTTGTTTTTTATTGGGAGGATTTTATTTGGGTTATTTATGAGTATTTTGATGTATGTAGTATGTTGATGTTTCTCTCCCTTCTCGTGTCCTGACTGGTGAAGCCTTGGGGTACTCAGTGTTTTAGTTGGCACTTCTAACTGTGTATAGATGTGTGTAAATGTCATCTCACTGTAGAACAAATCTACCTTCGGGTTTTAATAAAGTAACCTGAACCTGAATCTCCCAAAACCCTACGTTTGTGTGAAAGAGAGTCGGGGGAGAGAGGGGTCCGGGGATAACATCTAGAGGGAAGAGAACTTCCCCCCCAGAGGGTGAAGCGCAAGCGGCAGTAGGTACCCCCATCACCCAGGAGCCCCATGGTGCAGGACAAGTCAGGAGACACCCCCCACCAATACCACCAACCCCCCCCCCCCCCCTTATGCCATAAGTTGCCTCCCAAGAGGCAACTTATGTTGCCTCTTGGGAATGTGTCTCTCAATGAACGGAAGGAGAGACACCAGGAAGGTCATTAGTATCTCAGGTTTTTGTCCCTGTTTTGCCAAAAAGTATGATAAAATCTGGATCCTTTCTTTCCTTCCTTTCATCTGCTTCCTTTTTCACTTATCTACACATATTTTCAAACTTTGCCATTTGTCTGAAGTAAAAGTAGAGTGGCTGATTTGGCTTTGGTCTGAATTACGGGTTAACTAATTTTTAAATGTGCATCTGCATGGTGACCTTTGTATCATAGTTCCAAAGGTGATGGATGTCCCGTCATTGACTGTCATTTATCATCACAACTTTAATGACGCACAAACACAGGAAACTTGTTCATATCAGTTTTTATTTCCATCACAAACTCACTCATTCCTGATTTAACAAGGAAAAAAAGCTGTATCTATACTGACACTGTAAATCCTGTAATCAAGCATGAATGCTTCAACACGGGAAACCTTCAAACCAATTTTGAGTGAGAAAAATCCCCTTGAAATATTTTTCCAGATAGGATGAGTCTGAAAGCTGATCTGAACCAGCTGTAAAAGAAAGCATAGATGAATGGATTGAGCATGGAGTTAAACAATGCAAGCCAGATTACAGTTTCAAACACTTCAGCAGAAATTGAGGGAATTCCCAATAACTGAAGAGCAAAACTCAGAGAAACAGGAGCCCAACATATCAGAAAGACTCCCATTACAATTGCCAAAGTTCTTGTGGCCTTTCCTTCCACATTTCTGACTGTCAGTCCTTTCTTTTTGCTGTGACAGTTGGTGTTCTGGATGCTGCGTGCCTGTTTCCGAGCCACCAGCAAAATCTTCATGTAGATACACAACATTATTATCACAGGGAGGTAATAAAAAGAGAAAGTTCCCAAACCAGCTGTCAGCAGAAAACCAATAAAACAGTTTTCTGAGCATTTCTCATAATTCATTTTTGAAACATTGAAACTAACTGCAACCAGAATTGAAATGCACCAGGCCACAACAATCATGATCACAACAACATGAACATTGATCTTAGTTCGGTATGTCAGAGGCTGGCACACTGCATAGTACCTGTCAATGGAAATACAACACAAGTGTAAGATAGACGCTGTGCTCAGTGTTACATCAACGATGTCTCCCACTTTGCAAAACACATTTGGATTGAACAAACATGAAGTTGGAGAGAATTCCATATTGAGAGGAAACACCACAAAACCTACAAGCAGGTCAGTCACAGCCAGTGAAAGGATGAGAAAGTTAGTGGGAGTGTGCAGCTGTTGGAAATAAATAATGGAAATTATTATCAGAAGGTTTCCGCACACGGTTACAGCAGACAGAGAGCTAAACAGAATGTACAATAAAACACATATTGTGGAAGGGGATCTTTTAAATGTGGAAGAAAAAATGTCAATCTCATAGCAGAGATGTGTATCACCAGTGTGACTGTGGTTCACTGGGTCTCCTCCCGCCATCTCTCTGGGTACCTGGAAATTATGTTTTCGTCAGGTATATGTTTTCAATTACATACTTAAAGAAATACTTCACCAGAACATATTTAAATGCTTGTCATACCTGTAACAGCTTTAATCACAGAGTCATCAATATTAACAGATGTCCCAAGTTGTGCTGCTGTGCATGAGCTTGACTTTCATCACACCTCAACTCACTGTCATATGGATGCCTGAAAATCATATTTTTGTTATGCATACGTTTAAATATTGAAGAATATAAATCACAATAACATAATTTTTTTATCATTATTATACCTTTAGAAGCTTTGATTGCAGGGACTCATCGAAATCAGCAGATGCTCCAGGTTGTTCTGCTGAGCATGAGCTTGACTTTTATCACAACTCAACTCATTATCATATCAGACACACCGTGAAGCCGTCCAATCAAGTGATTGGAGATTACATCAGACATCACAGAAGCGAACTGACTCAGAAATATTATTATTGAGTTTCTCTTAAAGACAGTTTCTAAACAAAAATAATAATATCTGATTTTATTAGCGAGCCTAAATCTGTACCACTTCATCTGTCATATTGTGTTGAACATTTTGTTAAACTTCTAAAGAGGGTGATTAATTATTCCTGCTGATTTGGAGCAATGTACTGTATCACTCATGAATATATTACTTGTATGCTTTAATGAAGAGTGGATGCTTTTCATCAAGTCTGGGACTCATTGGACAGACACTATCTTCTCCTACATTGCTAGGATTTCCTAAACTGGCCAATTCTGACGATGCAAACTCCAGTTTAATGGATAATTTTTTTTATTGTTTTGTCATACCTGACCTGTTTTTATCTCTTTTTTTCATTTATATGTTTTTTGCAATATTCCTGTTCTTTGCTTTTTTTCACAAATTAAATTCAGTTCAATTCAGCTTTATTGATATAGCACCAAATTTCCAGAGAAAACCCCAACAGTTCCACATAACCAAGCAAAACTGACTGTGGAAAAGAAAAACACCCGTTTAAGAGGAAGAAACTTTTGCAGAGACAGGCTCAGATGTGGCAGCTTTCTGGTATTCCAGTTGAGGGGAAGAGATTGACGGAGAGAAAATGAGAAGACAGACAGACAGTCAATAACTTGGGAACACTGCAGTAACTTCTATGTCGTGCAGATGATCCACATGTCTATTTTTTAAGCCTTTTCGGAGCCAACCCCTAGACAGTGTGATATTGTAATATTGTAAGTTTTGCTGCTAAACTACTGTAATTCTATTCATATTTATGATGTTCTGAAGCATGTTGTGGATAAGCATGGCACACAATCAGATCAGCCAGTTGTATGTGATCTTCCTTTCTTTTTCATAGTGAACATTCCCAAGGTTTTGTCCTCATAGTTTGCCTTCCTTTATTTTTATTTAGAAGTGTGTGTGCATGTGTCACTGTTCATTAAGGCATTTTAATCCCACAGTTTAGAAGTGGCCAGCATATAGTTAAATTCGAGAGGCATATATTGAAAACAATAGCTCACTGAAGGCATATGGGGTTTGTAGCATGCTCTCATTATGTGTGCATGCAACCAGAAATGGAAAATGAATTCATGGTTCAAACCATGAGATAAATGTGACTAATTCGAACAGACATGTTTTTTTTTTTCACTGAGGCTTTATCAATGGATATCCTGGACAGCTACATGCAGTTCTTCTATTGAGATGGGTGTTGCTAGGCCCCCGGAGGCCTGTAGGCCAAGACTTACCTGCTAACAATAATATCTGGCCTGCTGGATGACTTTAAAAATCAGGCACCTGTTTGATGGAGACAGTAACTTTGTCCATTAACTTATCAATCAATCAATCAATCAGTCAATCAATCAATTTATTTTTGTATAGCCCAGTATCACAACAACAGTTGCCTCAGAGGGCTTCAAGATGTTACATTGGTTGGTAAAAATATAAACAGGGAATAAGCATAATGTTAATATGTCAAATTCACAGTAACGAGACAAAACAAAGCAACCACCGCCTTAGACCCTCACATCCGGCAAGAAAAAACTCCAAAAACCCAGTGGGAGAAGAAGAAATCTTGGGGAGAACCACAGTATGGAGGGATCCCACTCCCAGGGACGGACAGCTTTGACAACAGCTAGCATGAGACAATAAGAAGTAAAGCCTAGGACTATGTCCAAGGATATTATCAATATCCAGCCCATCCGAAACTGCCTCTATTACCTGTTTTTTGTTTTTGTTTTTTTTCGTTTGTTTTGGTGTTTTATAACCTATCCTGTCCAGCATGGAAGCAGCAGAATGGAAGCCCGGCTGCTGTTATGTGCCCAGCAGATTTGCGCTTCCAAGAGGAGCTTATAAGTATCAGGCTCCTCTTGTTAACTTTCTTTCTTAATTTTTTTCATTTTTTTGGAGTACTGATACATGATATTGCTGGACCTGAGAGGGGGACAGAAAGACAGGTAAAGAGACAGAAAGTGGAAGAAACAAACTTGTGAGCAAACAACAACAAAAACGAGTGAAGAGAAGGAAGAGAGTGCAAAGATATGATGGTCTTTTAATTAATATCAACAAACCAGATGACCAGCTACTGCATCTGCATAAAAATATGACAGAGGGCATCCTACAGACTTTTATTGGAGAACATAGCTGGTAGTGAACTGGGGCGTGCAAACTGAGTGCATCAAATTCAACAAGAGCATCAGGAGAGGCCTACTACAGATAGCCATTTATCTAAACTACCACAAGAAAACAAGGTAACTGAGTCCACATGCAGAATATGAAGAGTGATTAAAGATCAGCGTGATCATGTAAATTTGATAGTGATCATGCATATATGACCTCTGACCCCTGAGATGACCAGAGGCAGGCTCGAGAGGCCCTCAGGGCCCAGACAACCGGCGGCCATCCCAGAGCCCAGATCCAAGCCACTCCCCCAGGCAGATGCCCACGCATCAGTCCAGAAGGGCACAGAGGAAAGCCCTGACTGGGGCACCCAGTGGCCATGGGATCATGGCCCCAGGGAGCCAAGACTGGCAGGCAAAGGCCCCCCCAGGCACCACACACTAGAGATGCGCGGATTGCGGTTGCACCCGCGGAGCCCGCAGATCGGGCGGATGACGTGTCGAAAAATTAAGATATTAATTGCATTCGGGTGGGTTGCGGTTGAAGCACTCAAATAAAAAAAGCAACATTTTAATAGCCGAGGCTTCTTCAATACACCTAAAAACTATTCTGCGGATGGCGGGTGGGTTCGGTTTTCAAAATTGATAAAAAATTGTTGTGCGGGCGGATAGCGGGCGGATGGAGATTTTAAGAAGCGGTTGCGGATGGAAAGATGAGCCATCCGCACATCTCTACCAGACACCCAGGGCAGGCAGAGCTGAGAGCCCAAGATCCGACCCCACCCACTCAGGCAGAGGGTCATGACCAGACCCCCCCATACACACACACACACACATCCAGCCAAAGCCAACCTTAACCCAAACATACTCACATCCCCTCGTCATCCACCCGTCATGTCCCATAACCCCCCCCCCCCCCCCCCCCCCCCCCCCGAAGGCAAGGGAACACCAAACCCTACAACTAGGCACCCCCACCACCCACAACAGCTGCCCCACCCCCACCCCCCACAGCTGCAGACAGATATGCACTCCCCTGAGCCAGCAGCTCCAGAACCCATAGCCAGTCCAAACCCCAGGCCTGTGGGGAAACAACTGACCCCTGCATGCCCCAAACCAGGAGGGACCTGGAAATGGGAGTGTATAAAGACCCAATTGCCCTCTCCTCCCCTGCTTATGTGATGAAGTATATGTTGTTTGGAATTAAAATTGAGGGGCAGTAACCCCACTGAGCGAGGCCAAACGGGCAGTCCCATCTACCCGAGCAGCCACCCTCAACACGGCATGCCAAGTGCTTGTTGTGTGTATTTAGTCATGTTCGGTGACTAGATGTAATTAAAACTGAGAGGCCAGTCACCAAAGGGTGCAGTAAATGAGGCTACTCAGATGGCCCCCTCCACCACACCCAACCTGATGGGCACGCCTCCAGAACCCAAAGAGCTGCACTTGTATCACCGTAGATGTTTTAAACTCAGATTCTGATCTTGCTAATGCTTTTAATGGTTTTTACTGTCATTTTCTTGCTTTTGATTTTAGCAAAGAAATTAAGGAACTAAGATGATGATTCCTAAGGACACTCAGCACTTTAACATTGACCTTCAGAAGGTCAAAAAGGCCTTCTGATCTGTAAAAATGAACAAAAGTCATGGTCCTGACAATTTCTGTGGCTGTTTAGTGAAATTGTGTGCTACTGAAGTGAGTCCTGTGTTCCATTATAAGTCACTGCAGACACAGAAACATGTACCTATCATCTGGAAAGATGTTGTAGTTGTCCCTGTCCTGAAATCCAACTGTCCTTAAACTCTTCGTGATTTCAGACCAGTAGCTCTGTCTTCAGTTTTAATGAAAACTTTTGAAAAACTGGTGAGGACAGAGATTTTAAAGCAGTCTGAACATATTTTGGATCCTATGCAATTTGCATATAGGCCTCACCGAGGAGTGGAGAATGTGACACTCACTCTGCTAAACATGCTTCTCAAACACTTGGATTGTAATGGGACAAATTTCAGGCTTTTATTTGTTGACTTTTGATCTGCTTTTAATACACTCCAACCTCACATTTTAACCAGAAAGCTATTTGAACAGTTTGATGCAAGTAAAAATCTAGTGGGTTGGATTCTTGACTTTTTAAACAGCAGGAGACAGAGAGTCTGAGTAAATGGTACCCTCTCAGATCTTCTGCAGTTCTACAATCCTACAATTTCATTTGGCAGACGCTTCTGTCCAAAGCGACGTACAACAAAAGCAAGTATTCAGACATAAGGAAAACCTTTGGTACGTGCAAAAAGTACTTCAAGTGCAATTAGTCAAAGGTGTTACCATAATGTTGCAGAAAAAGTGCGATCCCTCTAAGCCCACCCCCTACCCCATCACCACCATTGACCACCCCACCCCCACCCACCCACCCTGCACCCTGGATTCTGGAGCAGGAACCACACGCCAGGGCGTGCACCAACCCAGACTCACAACAGTATGCCCAAGCCGCCTGACTCCCAGCCAGGCCCAGCCCCTGCCCCCATGGAAGGGGACAGCCCCCGGCACCAGGACCCCAGGCCCCCAGCCCCACCCACCCCAGGACACCCCGGCCACCTGGACATGAGCCGCCACCCACCGATCCAGGTCCCCCGGAATGCCTGCCCCTCTGCCACCAGACAGCCCCAACAACCGGTGGCCCCCCACCCCCATCAAACCAAACATAAAGTCACCCCCCAGCAAAGCGGAACAGACCCCCACTCCAAGACAGCACCAACCACCTAAAGCCATCAGCGCACACCCCCCCCCCCCCCCCCCCCCCCCCACCCTCCTCCTGCATCTGACCCCCAAAGTGGCGAAGCCCTCATCTTCCCCTTTCATTAAGTGATGGAGCTGATCACAGGAGTCAATCAGATGTTATCTTAGAAAAATTAATAAATACAACTTGTAGTCCTCACGATCTCTCCAAAAAATTGTGAACCAGAATTTTAAAAAAGATATATTTCTGAATGAGAACAGAAATTATTCCCATCAATTGATTGCTGTATTTAAAACATTTTTATTAATTTTTTTTTTTTTGGCTTTAAAATGAATTAATAACAGCCCCTATAATTCCCTCCAAGGAATTCCGCCAGGCACAAGTCCTGGAGGAGTCTGGGAGTCTGGAAAACTCAAAGTTATTTCTTGAGATGATTGGAGTCCCGATGGTTTCTCTCTTCCTCCACCTTCCACACTGCCACTGAGCAGGAGCAGCAGTCGCGGGTGGTGCAGCAGGTGCTTCTGTACAGATCATGATAAAATCATTTTCAATGCCTTGATCATTAATTAAAGAGCTTATCCTGCATGAGACTGGATCTAGAGACGGATCAATAAAATGCAAGGCCTCTCAATTCCTGATGATTTGATGGTCATGCAGGAGAAAAAAAAATCATGAAGAAATTCAAATATATTCGACATTATTTTTATAATGATGTAAAAATTAATTAACACTAAGTACTTATATTAACTTTTTTTGGGGGGGCAGGGGATATTACTGGCGAAATAGAGGAAAATTGAAATATTTAATAACGAAAGAACAATAGAAAAACTGATGAAGCTCTTATGATCATATCTGCAGCTCTGATCTTTTTACCATCCAACAACCTGCCTTTTTTTCATGGCTCAAGTTGAGCCATGAAAAAAAAACGAAAAAAAAAAAAAAACTTTTACAAGCTTTTGCAGGACAAAAATGGGCTTATTTCTATTTATTTTATGAACAGACAAGAGAATAATTGATCACCAATACCTGAATGAGGACGGTGAAGTGGTGAATTCTGTTGAACCAGGAGACTGTAGGCCTCTTTTCTTTATCTGCTCATGGAAGGCAGCTTCAATAAGTAATCCTTCATCAATTTTCCATAAAAACACCACTGTTACACTGTCAGCCATGTGGAGTTGTTGGAAAAAGTTGCTGGAGAAGTTGAGCCAGCACTGAAGGGGGGGCAAGGCCTTAGAGGGGCGTGGCCTTTGAGTTCTCGCTTAGGCTGGAGTATGAAATGTCAGCAAGCAGCTGAAGTCTCTTCGGCAGCTTGATGACGTCATCCTGCCGAACTTTGTTCTTGCTCTTGTGGAGGATGTACGGGCCTTCAGACGCCATCAATGTCTCAGTCAGATGTTATCTTAGCTCAGGGCCGGTTTTAGCTATGGGCAATGTGGGCAACCGCCCAGGGCGCAATCTATGTGAGGGCGCACTGGCGCCGTGCGCACGAGAAAAAAAAAAAAATACAAACTCGCCCGTTTCCAGACTTGCACTCATTTCCATGTCAAGTTAGTGGCGTGAGCGTTGGAGCGCCCTCATTTGTCAGCTTGTGTGTCCGTTTGGGCTGCGACTGCAGCGGTTGGCAAGGGAGGTGGTAGTACACAGTGGCGCGGGGAGGGGGAGGGGGGGCAGACTGATGCCAACACATACTGTTTCAAAATTAATTGTATTTCATAATTGATACAGACCCACACATAACTGACGGGGATATGTGAAAAAAAAAATGGAAAAAAAAATCTTCGCAGATTTGTTTACATCACGGTTTGGATGTTTCTTGCCCAGGGCGCAATTGTAGCCAGAACCGCCTCTGTCTTAGCTGTTCGCCATCTGCAATCTTGCCAGCTTTGAACGATTCACACTCCAGCATCACTCAGAGGGATGCGACCTCAGCTTCTGAGATGGTGGAAATGACATTTTAATTTGATTTAATGTGATTTTCTTTTCTTTTGTACTTTTAACCCAGAAATTTCAAAATTTCTTTCTTTCTGTCATTTTATCTGATTGGCTTACAGTTAGCTAGATTTATCACCATATTCAAAGGTATCCATGCCAAATCTATGTAGTTGAAATTGTAGTTTTGAAAAACTATTTTTTAAGTTAAGTCAGTTTTAGTAGTTACCTCATAAAGGAGGTGGTGTGACTTGTTTCCAAGGCTGTTTATTTTATCTTCAATTTCTTTTTGCAGTAATCATTAATATTCCTTGCTCTTCTTGTACAACTTATTTTGTCTCTCAGGAGAGTGTCTCTCAATGAACAGAAGGAGAGACACCAGGAAGGTCATTAGTTTCTCAGCTTATCGTCGCTGTTTTGTAAAAAGTATGATAAAATCTGGATCCTTTCTTTCCTTCCTTTCATCTGCTTCCTTTTTCACTTTTCTACACATATTTTCATACTTGGACGTCTGTCTGAAGTAAAAGTAGAGTGGCTGATTTGGCTTTGGTCTGAATTACGGGTTAACTGATTTGTTAATGTGAATCTTCATGGTGACCTTTGTGTCATAGTTCCAAAGGTGATGGATGTGTCCAGTCATTGACTGTCATTTATCATCACAACTTTAATGACACACAAACACAGGAAACTTGTTCATATCACTTTTTATTTCCATCACAAGCTCACTCATTCCTGATTTAACAAGGGGAAAAAAAAGGCTGAATCTATATTGACAATGTACATCCCGTAATCAAGCATGAATGCTTCAACACGGGAAAACTTCAAACCAACTTTGTGTGAGAAAAATCCCCTTGAAATATTTTTCCAGATAGGATGAGTCTGAAAGCTGATCTGAACCAGCTGTAAAAGAAAGCATAGATGAACGGATTGAGCATGGAGTTAAACAATGCAAGCCAGATTACAGTTTCAAACACTTCAGCAGAAATTGAGGGAATTCCCAATAACTGAAGGGCAAAACTCAGAGAAACAGGAGCCCAACATATCAGAAAGACTCCCATTACAATTGCCAAAGTTCTTGTGGCCTTTCCTTCCACATTTCTGACTGTCAGTCCTTTCTTTTTGCTGTGACAGTTGGTGTTCTGGATGCTGCGTGCCTGTTTCCGAGCCACCAAGAAAATCTTCATGTAGATACACACCATTACTAACACAGGGAGGTAATAAAAAGAGAAAGTTCCCAAACCAGCTGTCAGCAGAAAACCAATTAAACAGTTTTCTGGGCATTTCTCATAAATCATTTTTGAAACAATGTAACTAACTGCAAGGAAAACTGGGGTGCTCCAGGCCACAACAATCATGATCACAACCACATGAACATTAATTTTAGTTCTGTATGTCAGAGGCTGGCACACTGCATAGTACCTGTCAATGGAAATAAAACACAAGTGTAGGGCAGAGGATGTGCTCAGTGTTACATCAAAGCCATCCCGTAATCTGCAAAACACATAGTATTTAAAACATGCAGTTGGAGAGAATTCCATATTGAGAGGAAACACCACAAAACCAACAAGCAGGTCGGCCACAGCCAGAGAAAGGATGAGGAAGTTAGTGGGAGTGTGCAGCTGTTGGAAATAAATAACGGAGATTATTATCAGAAGGTTTCCAAACACAGTTACAGCAGATACAGAACTGAAGAAAATGGTCAATAAAGCACATATTGTGGAAAGGGAGCTTTTAAATGTAGAAGAGATATTTATCTGATAACAGAGAGTTTTGTTGTCAATAAAAGTGCGGTTCACTGGGTCTCCTCCTGCCATGTTTCTGGATACCTGAAAATCACATTATTGTTAGGAACACATTTACATTTGTGTTAAAGAACACAAATCACAAAAACATATTTTAGTTATTGGTATACCTTTAGAAGCTTTAATTGCAGAAAGTCATCCTTTTCAGCAAATGTCCCAAGTTGTGCTGCCGAGCATGAGTTTGACTTTTATCACAACTCAACTCATTATCATATCAGACCCATCCTGAAGCCGTCCAATCAAATGCTTGGAGATTACATCAGACATGAGAGCAGCTAAGTGACCCAGAAGGGTTTTCTCTTCAAGATAGTTTGTAAATAAACTCAATAATACTTGACTTCCAGTACTACCCAGAATTTTCTAAGTTCATGTAGTATTGTCATTACATCCCCAGTGTGCAAAGAGATGTTCGCACATCTTTTGTAAGTTATTTTTTGGTCAAATGAAGGTGAAGAATGTGACTCCAGATTACGCCTTTTTCCACCTCCATTTATAGCATCTGCAGTACCTCCATATAAGAGCTAGTTCTAGTGCAGCTGTGGTCTTCATGGAGATATCTTCGTCCAAATATACCGTATTGGATATAAGACGACTTTGATTATAAGGCGAACCCTATTTTTCAAATATCATTTTGTGAAAATAAAAATATGTTGACGACAATAAAGTTACTCGTAAGAGAACTTTTTATTGTACAATTCTTTAAACTCCAAAACTGACAACAGAGATAGCATTTCACGTTATTTAAGATAAAAAAAAGTACTGCAGTATTAAATAAAAAATATATTCTCTTCCTCAAAATAAGCAACAATTAAATACCCTCAACGGTTCAATAACTGCATTAATGATGTAAATAACTTTATAACCATCAAATTCAAGTTCTATTCAACTTCATGAACATTAAAGGAGTCATATTATGCAAAATTCACTTTAAAAAGGAGTCTTTACAGTCATTTGACCTCCCAGAGCCTCTGTATGATCCCCCAGAAGTGAAAAATTCAGTCACCTCCCTCAATTGTGCACTCCACTTTTAAGAAAATATACACTCAAACACGAGGTTCTGAAATCTTCCTCTTTCTGACGTCATGAAGAGGAAGACCACTGCCCCCCCCCCCCCCCGGAAGAGAATCCAGCCTTTGGCTGACCCCTGGACAGATCGCTTATTTCGGCTGTACATTCTCATCCATCGCCAGTGTTATGAAGTCAGCTCATCCACCAGTAGACTAGCTGACAGTTTTCGCTAACTTAGCCACAATTAGCTCCTATGGGAACGTGATGGAGCACCTCTCCCCAGCAGAGAGGCTCGGCCTCGGCTGTCAGAGCGCCTGGGTGCCTGATTTCCAGGGGCCGAGTTGGGGCCGATTGGGTAAACGGCCCGGAGCTGCTCCACGGAAGCTCCGCAAGTTCCGAAGCCGGTGAAGACGCATGGCTCGTGCGCAGCCGCTGGGCCGCTCCTGGCCGGGAGGCTGCCAAGCTCTGGTGCCCAGCGGAGGTGCACTGCGCACGGGGCAACGCTCACCCGCAGCGCTGTCCGGATGAAGAGGGCTGCTCCTCTGAGAGGCTGCCCTGTTCTCAATATCACACGAACAACACATGATATAAACAGAAAAAAAAAAAAACACACCTCATTTCGCTTCTGCAAGGTCGCTCTGCTCGTCCAGCCACATTGATCTGTAATTTATAGACTTCCAGCAAGGATGAGTACATGGTTTATGTTTTGATCTCAAATTAGTGCTTTTATTTATCCAATAGTTACTTTTGTATGGTTTATGATATAAAAAAAAAAAAAAAAAGGTTATTTCCGCGTTTGCTTCTGTCTGGGACCCTGCTGAGCTGATTGTCGTGCTCAACAGGGTCGGCCGAGGCAGCTTAATAACATATAGGAAAAACTTTACGTCCGTGAGGTCATGCGTTGTGTTTTATTTTGAAACTTCCGGTGTAACTTGCTGTAAGGTGTTTTCTCAACAACAGTGAATTTACGAGGTGGGCGTGGCCAGATGCCTTCAAGTTCATCATGGAAAGTAGGCTGTCAAAAACAGGCTGTTCTGAAGAAGGCTCCTCAGAGCCACTTTTTAGAATGCTCAAACTCCGAACATAGGACGGATTTGGGGCAAACAAACTTATATACTATGTTTTTGGGCGTCCGTGACCTATATGACGTGACTGAAAAATAGCATAATAGGTCCACTTTAAGAATTCAGCCCTCCATGAATGTTGGATTCAGTTCAGGCATGTAGATAACAGTTCTTCAGAAAGAAAGCATGAGATTTCAGCTGGTCTGAGCGTTTATTACTTTCTCCTGAAGGCACTGTAAAGCTGAAACAAACCAGATATAATATAAGTCAACATATACACAAGATGTATCACAACATACATCACTGTCTACAAAACCAGTCAGTATTTAAAATCAAAGCCGCTAGCTCAATGCTAACTATTAATGGAAACGCCATTAACATGCTAACGGAATTAGCATCTCCGTTGAAACTTCAAAACAAACGGTCACACTCACAAGTATGAATTTCACCTCTATTCCTGAACATCAACTAAGTATATTCGAGTACTGACGGGCATATATTTTCGATGCACTGTTTGAAATAAACCTTAGAAAAACAAACAGCAGCCACACTTGCTCAGTCTTCTTCTCACACTGCTGTAGGCTTACACTCTGTCCAGCTCACTACCTCCCCCTAACGGGGTGGCTGAGCCACTGCATGAAGCAGAGGCAGTACAGGTCACTGGTACTTTGGCTCCATCTAGTCCTCGATTATAGCACGACCCCATTTTTGAGAATACTATTTCTTTAAAAAAAATATTGTGTTATATTTGGGCCAATACAGTAGTCTTTGTGGACATTTTCTCAATGTCAAATTCAAACTCATTGTTTTTATGCTGTACTGCTTGTAGTTCTATTTCATACCTCCTGACCATGAGAAGGCGGTGCTGAAAGCACTGAATGTTGCTTTCGTGCATGTGCAATTTGAGTATGTATACCAACAACGTCACTTGTGACCCCTGGGTGACCCGAGGAGGTTTTCATTCCGATTTCATCCCAGGTTCGGCTCCTTTGTTTCTTCTCGCATGCAGTTTGAAACTTGAACCTTGAAGAAAATGGTACGATTCTATACGGAATCATGAAGCTCAGTCTGCTGGAAGCCTTGTGACCGTGTTGGTTGGACCATCGAATACACCCTCCTGAGGCTGTGATGGAAGCTACCCGTTTTCACCTTCACCTAAGGCGGATTGACGCCACTGTGGCACCTCTTTCAGGTGAGAGGTTCATTAGTCACCTCCTGGCAGACGGTAAGATTGATGAATCTATTATTATTCTTGTTGAGTGATGGGGTACAGTGACCTTGCTTCCCCCGAGGCTTGTTGACATGCCAGCTTGTTAGCGATGCCTGAGTTAGCTAACAAAGGGCCTCCATTACACCTTTTTGCACTTCCTCTGATCAGAAAAATCCCAGAGAATTTGTCAGGAGGGCCACATGCTGTTGCTGGTGGCCATCTTTTCTGGTCAGCTCAGGCATCGTTTCCATGCTGCACAGCGTCTCTTGCAGTGAAACTTGCCAGCACTGTTTATACGTTTGGCTGCTGGAAGGCCATTTTGCTGCTGAGCAGCTGTACGGAGCCTGTCAGGTGGACCATCCTGAATGTCAGCGCGCTGTCCATCCAGCTGTGGCACAACGGTTGGTGGAAGATGTTAAGTGGTGCAGCATCTGCAGGGATGACCCAGTGCTTTGCCCAGTCCCCACAGTCTGAGCGAGTGCTGCGAACAGCAATGTGCACGCACAGGTAAGCTGGATGAGCTGGATTACCTGTCAGTCGACACTCACTCCTGGCATCTGAAATAAATGAGCTTGTTTCTTTAGTAGCATGGCTGCCTCCGCTACCTCGGCTGCCTGGGTGGTTCACAATTGTTTTTGTTACCAGCTCTAGTGTTTGTCATTAATTCAAGGAAGTTCTCTCTTGAACCTTATGTTTGCCCTTCGCATGAAAACAGTTAAAAATGTGAAAATCTAACCTCCATTTCAGCCCTGATCAGCTGAAATTGGAGGACATCATTGCAAGTGACTGAGGTTTCTGATGAAAATTGTGGTGTTTAGACCAGGGCCGTTTCTAGCTTCATGGGGGCCCTAGGCCAGCTGTTGTCTGGGGGCCCCTATTTTGTCAGACTGTGAAGAAGAGATTCCTAACCCTTTAGATGGTCTACTAAGCCGAGGCTACAGTTAAAATCAAACGTCTTAAGAGTTGAGCCACTCAGGCAAGTTAAACCGATAATACTATAATACCAGGAAAACCATCCTCTATATGTCAATAAATAAAACAGATTGAGTATTTATAAAAAGAAACACCTTTATTTTAAATAAGAAAACATAACAAATCAACATGTATTTTAAAGTGCGACAATCAAAACAAACCACTGCTTAAAATTGTGAGGTGGGGTTATGGAAAGGTTGAATAATGGAAAAATTTGACCTGGTTGAAGTTTACTATCAATGAAAGGGGTCTGACCGGGTGTGAGCACACTTGCCAAGGAAGACACAACACAGGGAGTTGCTCTAAGAGTTTGTATTAAAACCAGTTCAACCCGAAGGTGGCGTCTTCCTCTGCTCCAATGCTTCCTGAGCAGAAAGAGGTTCGGAGGCACATGATGGTCCTGGAGCTTCCTGGACAGAAGGAGATACCTGATGGCCCCGGGGCTTCCTGGTCAGGATGTTCGGACGATCACTCAGGCTCGATGTCTGGAGCTCCAAAATATTTTAGAATTGCTCCTGCAAAGACAAAGTTCATTAGGTTATCAAGCAAAAAATAGATCCTGAGTGCATATTCTATTTTATTATTAGTGTTGCTGCAGTAATACAGAAAATTAAAATGACCAGTAATCTGTTTTTATATTAAACATTGTGATGTACAGTGTCCCTAAAGTTTGTATCCAGTTACAAAGTTGCCACTTCTAAGAGTTTTCTGCAATAGTTTACAAATTGTAATAAAGTAATAAAACTGAGACAAATAAACCACTGCCACAACAGTCTGAAATAAGAATAAAACACCATGAATAATATTTATACATCAATTAAAACACAATAATCAAATACATTTCTTGTATTTGTTTTTATTGGTTTAATCTTGTTTTATTATTTGCTTTATTGGCTTTAAATGATGTAGTTATTTTTATTAATATGCTGTAATTTTATTGGAACACACTTTGGTCACTGTATGTGTTGTAAAGGGCTCTGTTAAATGAATGTTGATTGATTAATAGATTAAAAACAAACCTTTAAAACAGTTCTTTAAATTAAAAACTAAACAAAACAGTAGCAGTTTTAAGAACCATGTAGAGACCTTGCCCTCCGGGCTCGGTCCCTAATTAGAGCCCTATGCAATACACACTAAACTTAGTAAATTAATTCTAACTAATCATAAAATAAAGTGTAAACTATGTGAGACAACTTCCACTGAACACTGACAGAGCAGACTACAACAACAACATGCCCTCCCTCTTCTCCTCTCTTCTCCATCCATCTGAATGAACGGGTCTACGGAGTCAGCCTATCATTCCCGGCAAGACAGGCCAACGTTCATGAGACAAACCGACTTTGTGAAGAACAGATAACAGCCGGCAGCAGGCTAACATTTATCCGACGCTAGCTAGCTGGCAAGTGGGACAAATAAACAAACTTCCACAAAAAAAAAAAAAACTTGATTTCACCTCCACCTCTCCAGCCCACATCACCAACAAATGACTTACCTTGATCCTTTGAACGTTTTTATTCCTCAGTCTTCTTTTTCTTCTGTTTTTCCGCGCTGCTGGAATTATTTCTTTTTGATGCCATAAATGACGGGTAGCTGTCAATCATTCCCATCATACCTGTCGGCGGGCCGCTACGTGACGCCACTTGCTGTGTGACAGTGCGGTCCAAGTCCAACAGACTAATAATGCCACAAAGCACCAGCCACAGCTTATCATTGCAGTTTATTATATCCAACGTTTATTTTTAAGCATATAAGAGGTGTAATAAACACAAGAGCAGATACAGATAAAAACAGGACATTTTAATTATCCTCAGAAGAAGTTGAACATGCAGCTTTGGGGCCCCCTGGTGGCTTGGGGGCCCGAGGCATTCGCCTAGTTGGCCTATAGCAGGGGTGGGGAACCCTGGTCCTGGAGGGCCGCAAACCTGCATGTTTTCCATGTCTCCCTGCTTCAACACACCTGAATTGAATCAAGATTCATGGCCAAGTCCAGCAGAAAGCCAGATAACGAGCCTCATTGCAATCAGCTGTGTTGAAGCAGGGAGACATGGAAAACATGCAGGTTTGCGGCCCTCCAGGACCAGGGTTCCCCACCCCTGGCCTATAGGAAGAAACGGCCATGGTTTAGACAGCTCACTCTGCCTTGATGTGTGAAGTGTTGGTGTGATCAGTGCGGTCTCCACTGTTGCAGGATCTGTGGTGGTCTGTGCTGCTGCAAGATCGATGGCGGTCTCTGCTGCTGCTGGATCAGTGGCAGAGTGAGCTCAAGAATGTGGGTTATTTGTATGCCGCCACTGACATGTGGTCTAGTGAAAATATGACTCCTTATATTCTTAGAGTCTTAGGCCCAATTCCAATTCTAGTTTTCATCCCCACCCCTAGCCCTAGCCCTTAACCCTTCCCCTCGCCCTAGCCCTTGAAACGGAGTGTTAAGGGGTAGGGCCTGAAATTCCCCCCTAAGAAATGGGACAACCCTTCGAGATCATCATGCGTCATCAGTAGTCACCCGTGACGTAGTAAACTGACGCCGGTATTGTTTACGATGCCGTCTCCAGTTGCACTAATCTCCCTCTCCTGGGAAATTGGATTGTTTTTTCTGTGTGCTTGCATAAAAATGTTAATAATAATTCATACAAATTAGAAAGAATGCATTTTATTATGCAATTGGCATTACCAGCAACAGTTCTAACTCTTTTTGCTCCAAAATTAATAAAATAGTATAAACATGTGAAAGGACTAACCTGTGTGCAAACATCCACCATGAATATTGCACAACAACCAAAATAAACATTTTGGTCAAACCAGTAGTTCTGTGGAACAATCTGAGTATAAAACGTACTCATATATTTAACCAACCATAACAATAATAAAATGTCCAAAAGGGTCCTACACACCATGGTATGGACAAGGATTAATTATTTGCATCTGGCAAAAAGGCACAAAAAACGCTCAGTTTTGGCTTCACTCTCTTTGTGGCACTTCTGCTCCTTTGCACTTTCCTCTTTCAAAAAGTGAATTAGGTTGTTGCTCTTCCTCTTCTTAGGGGAAGGGGTTGGAGCGGTGGAGGTAGCCATGGTGGGGGGTGAGCTGCAGGTTTCCACGGATGTGCTGAAGGTAGAGGTGTTCCCTGAGGTAGAGGCGATGCCTAAAGTGGAGGCGATAGAGGGGCTCGGCTCTGGGGTCTCAATCATTCTGGGCTCAACCATTTCCAGAAAGGAAAAAAAGGAACAAATGAGAGGGATATATACTGTATGCCAGAACTATGAGATAAGGCCACAAAAATAAAACTGTAGCTTCACTAATCACATCATTCCACATAAACATAGCATTTTACTGTTTAATTTTTGTAATGCTTTTCAGTAGCCTTACCAAAAGAATTTGAACAGGATCCTCATCAGCCACAAAGGATGAAACCAACAGAGGAGGGTCAATCGAAGGCCTGGCACCTGGCACCTCGTGCATGTCTTCAAAAAACTGCCAGGTGGCAGCCATTGTCTCCCCACTATCAGTCCCTGATCCAGTTTTTGGAGTTTTTAGGTCCTGCAACAAACACACATAAAACCCCAGATTGCAAAT
The DNA here is from genome assembly GCF_902148845.1 of Salarias fasciatus. NCBI lineage: Eukaryota > Metazoa > Chordata > Actinopteri > Blenniiformes > Blenniidae > Salarias > Salarias fasciatus. The sequence continues at coordinate 25,068,711 of NC_043759.1, forward strand.
CATTATATTATGTGTTCAGGACCATTTTATAGTGGACTTAAGTGGACTTAAGTGGACTTAAGGACTATAAGCTGTTATGCATTGTCGTGGAATTTTATTTTAAAAAGTATCCTAGGCCAGTCACGGTGCAAAAAACCCCACAAACATATATTCCAGAAAAAACGTAAAATCCTCAAGTATATCCACTCTTGGTTCTTGAAGTCTTCCATCGTAGTTCTCCTCAGAAAAATCAGGCAGAGTCAGAGTCAGAATGCAAAAGGAGGACTTTATTCCCAAAAAACCCTCCTGGCAGTCAGGCCGACCAAAGAACTGACGCCCCGATCGCTCTCTGCTCCATCTATTTATACTATTTCTTGTGAGTTTGTTGCTTCTCAATTGATTCTTCGTCAAAACACAATTGCTCAAAACCATTCGTTGCTTCTTAGTTGAGTCTTCGTCAAGACACAATCACTCAAAACCATTCGTTGCTTCTTAGTTGAGTCTTCCCCCCTCCCCACAAAGGTCAATGTTCGTGACCCCTTGGGAGGCCCTCTCAGCCTCCATCAAGTCTCCATCAAGTCTTTCCAAATGCCAGGTGTTGTGCAACAAATCATAGTGTTACATTTCTTATCCAATGAGCCTCATTTGCACCAGAGGGAGACAGAGAGACAATTGACCTGTAGTCTTAACTTTAAAAAACAAACTGTCCAGCTGCCAAGAGGCTGCCGTAAAAATGAAACATGGCAGGCTGGCGAACAGAAAAAGGATACATGTCTTTTCTACACCTGTGTCTACTAGCATACTATAACTACCAGAGACATGCATTACATGAACAATAGTAAATAACATAATATAATAAGCATGATGTAAAGAATATTATAAAATTATTCTACATTTCCCCCCTTTGAGACTAACAAGTCTCATACTACACCTCTACAACTAATCAACTACAATTTATTCATAGCAAACATAAGCATTTGTCTGTAAGCGTGTAACAGCAGTATTTAACTGCGGCACATCTTGCACCTTTTCAAAAAGGTTATGTGGTTTCAGCACACACGTATGAATATACTAAATCATCTACATAAAATGATTAATAACATGATACACACTCCGATAAATGATCAATACTAAGATTATATTACTAACTTAATACAGAGATTATACTACTAACGCTTAACCTTCCATTACCAATCGATCTCCTGACTGAACCCTTCCCCACAAAGGGATACAAGCAGCAGTACACTACTCAGTGAAGCTTGGGGTATTATTGGATGCAGCGGGAACCGCTTCCTGCTGCCAGCAGAATTGCCGAAAAGCAAATCATCTTTTGCGAGTGGCAAGTATAGACGCACTCAGCTACGTGGTGTATCTTCCAACACCTGAACATCTTTCATCATCTCTCGTACATCATTCAAAGGCATGGTGGCAAGGTACTTCCAAGTATAAACACAAACTTTCAAAAACCAGGATCCTACACGAGCATTGGTGTCGCTGTCGCTGACGTCGCTGCCGTCAGATGATATTGGGTCATAAGTTGGGGAGAAAGGTGTCTCCCTGGCTTCTCAGGGGTTCGGGGACCCGTGTGTGTTGTTGGCGCCCTTTGCTCCTGCGATGGAGCGCATCCCTGCATCGTCATAAAGGGAGGGGAGGTGAGGAGAGGGTCTCCTGTGTACTGGTGACATAGGTTGGGAGGGGATGCTGGTAGTAGGTCCTCGGAGGCTGATAGCAGCATGGAGGTGGAGCCCAGTACACGCCGGTGGACTCTCGTGGACGAAGTCTGCTGGGTCCTGGTTGTAGATCCCCCACCGTCAGTTGCCATGGGACAGGCTCCATCTGGAAGACACTGTCCGACGTCCTCTCTCCTGTTTGGTCTCGAGTCATCGATGGTATGTTGTCCAACAGGAGTGTATTCCTGTCAATATTGCTCTCCACCATGATTTTCCCTATAAAGACAAATAACCCATTAAGCATTCTCTAATGGTATCCACCATAGGCACATTGTTACCTTTTTTTTTCCTTTCCATAAACATTTTCTTCATTGTTTTCCATACTACCCCTATCTGGAGTTCTCCAGAAGTAGCTAGCACTCCACCTACTGTGGGGTGAGGTAACATAGCAACTTTATGGTCGCAACAACCTATTGGTTGCGTTAAACTTTTTCATAATCTATATCTTAATGGTCCTTCTCCTGACTCTAAATCTCCAAAGCCTATTTGTTTCTAACTTAGTTGAATCCTAACTGAATCACTCCTTTGCCTACTTGGTAACAAACCTCTACTCCTAGTTTCTTTGCTGCTTTGTTTGGAGATCAGTCTTTATGATCTTATTTCTGTCTAGCTGCGCCTAATCTGCAGGGGAGGCGTCATCTTTTCCCTTCCTGTAGCTGCCTCTTCCCTGCATGGAGGTATTACCTTCCCCTTCCAGCTCAGGTGGTGTCTGCTGATGCTTTGAGGGCAGTCTGTCAGCCCTGCAGCAGCAGTTTCAGTAAAAACAAACAGTCTTACCCTCGATGTCCAGTGCAGTGCGACTTGGTCAGGACAACTTTGAATGGACCTCCTCGTCTCAGTTGGTTCCATTCCCTCTGAAACCTTTCATGTATACCCCCTCTCCAGGTCGCACTCATTCTAGAGATGGTGTGATTTCAGCCTCTCCGTCTTCTTTAGCCCCTTTTACCTGTTGAAAAATCACCTTACAAATACAGGACAATTGTTGAACATAACTTCTCAGCTGTTCACAAGATAGACCTTCCAAAAGCCCCTTCAAAAAAAGGTATAGGCATGGGTCTCCCTATACATATTTCATGCACTGTTAGATGGGTTAGTGTGTTAGTTTAGTTAGTTTAACAACACTTAGCAAAACATTCTTAGACATCTTAGTTTGTTCTCTCTGTTCGCTATGAACTTAATTCCCTTAGATTTCAAAATTCCATTTGCTCATTCAGCTGTTCCCTGCAACTGTTGGTTATACACATCCAAATTTCTGCGGGATCCCAAGTATTTTTATAATATGTTTTATTACCTCCACCACAAAGTGGGATCCATTGTCTGAACTACATGTGTCAGGAAACTAAACCTTGAGAAAATCTCTCTACACAAAACTTTGCTACAGATCCACTGTCTGGTGCATGGGTTGGTACTTCTTCCTCCCATCTGCTGAAACGGCATATTACCACAAGAATATATCGCATGTATCCAATTCTTTGAGTCATATCTACAAAATCTATCATCAGATGACGAAATGGACCGTCTGGTGGAGGAATATGCGCAATAGGTGCCGAAAAAGATTTCCTTGTATTATACTGAGCACATACTTCACATTCATGCAGCACTCGATCGACTGTGGGTGCCAGAAATGGTGACCACCAAACATCTCTTAAGTGTCTTAACACTTCCCCCCTTGCGCAATGGTCCTGACCATGCGCATTCTTAATAGCACAGCGTAGCAGAGACAGTGGCAAGACAAAATGTCCAGTACAACTCCTCCACAAACCCCGCTGCGGCCCATCCAGGGTGATCATGGCCATACCCCTTAAGCCACACCGTTTTTCCTTGCAGGACTACCTTGTCCTGTGCTGCTATAAGAAAAGATAGAATAGTTAAGGTTTACAATCAGCTGCAAACAGTATGAGGCACATACTTACCCCTGCTGCCTTTTTTCCTCTTCATCAGTTAATTGATTACCTTTAGCTATTTAGTTGTTTGGCTTTTGATTGGCAGGGCATTCAATCACTGTAACTGCCATCGAAAGTAACATTACTTGTAAGAGTTTGGCAATTTCATCTGCATGGGTGTCCTAAAAGCCTTTATTTCTGCCAATTGGGCAGAGCATGGTTTTCTCAATTTAGTACTTTATAATTCCATAAAGGTGCCATGTGGCTTTAGTTCAATTATGGCAAAACCTACATGGTTGTCCATGGCATCCTTAAAACAAGATCCATCCATAATTAAAGTCACATCAGCCGTTATTGGTTGGTTATATAAGTCATCATATACCCTCATAGAGTTATCTGTTTCTTGTTTACAGTCATATTGGATACCCTCATCAGGAGTTACCATTTTAGTGGCAGGATTCACCGCAGCGCACCGCTGGATTGTGAGCTCAGGAGCATCAAGAATAACTTCATTACCCAGAACTGGTGCCAACTGCAGGTCCTTTTTTACGTTTAATTGGTCTGCAGCTTTTTTCAGTGCACGTAATGGAGCTTTTTTTTTTTCCTTTCTTTTTTCTTTTTCCAGTATAGTCAATTATCCATGGATGGTTATATCCAGTCATCCCCAGAAAGGAAAGCATTTGTCCTACCGTTTGTGGCTGCGGAGCTCGAGTTATAGCCTCTATCTGATGGAGCTATGTTCCTCTTTCCTATGTCATCTACATACTGCATTACTATGCTTGCAACATCTATATGCTGTAAGTCTTAGGCTAGTATTCTATCAAATACTGATGGACTTTCTACATAACCTTGTGGAAGTCTAGTATACGTATATTGTTGTTTCTGATATGTAAAAGCTAAAAGATACTATGACTCCTTATCTATCGGCATACTGAAAAATGCAGAACAAAGGTCTATTACCGTATACTATCTAGTATCTGGTGGAACATTTGATAACAACGTATGTGGATCAGGGAAAACATATGTGGATCAGGGACGACAGTAGTCTCAGCATCGACAATGGCACTGACAGCTTTTAAATCATGAACCAACCTATCATCTGTAGAATTGGTTTTTTCTTGATTGGAAGATTAGTGTGTTACATCTACTTTTTGTTTTAACTAACACTCCCATTTCTAGTAATCCATTTATGGTTGGTTCAATGCCTTTGATTGCATGTTGCTTCAATGGGTATCAATTTCTGTTTGGCAGTGGATGGATTTCACTGATTTGACTCTGTCGCCATCAGTCTTATGTCTTGACCATACTTCCAGTGACACTTGTTGGAGAATTAGCTCTTCGTCTTCTTCGAGAGTTGACTGAAGTTCTCCATCAGTCTGATCCAGTAGATCAGGGTTGTTGGTTTTTTCCATCATCTGGTTGTTGGCACATCATAGTGCTTGATTCTTCCATTTCCTTGTCAGGGAAATCCACATACCCCATCTGGTAGTGCACATTATGTTGGCTTGTAGTTGGCATAAAATTGTTGGCTCCATCTATCTTGAAAGATCATGGGGTTTTATGCCATGGGTCTTCAGTCAGGTCTACAGCATCAGGCATAGCTGTAGAGGCCTATGCAGCCACTGCAGATGAACTCATTGCAGCGTGGTTGGAATGTCATCTGTCTCCACTGTCTGCAGAGTCTCTTCTTCTCCAGCAGGCGTCTCTCCTCTGCCTGGCAGCTGGCTGTGTAGCCCCCCTTCTCATCCCACTTCTTGGAATTTGATAGGTGGGTGGAGCTATTAGGAGCTGTGGGCCTGGCGGGTGTCAGCTGTCTCCGCCTCCCGTCCAACCAAATCCATTGCAGCATTCCTTGCTCTTGATTTACTGTCACAACTTGCTGGCTCTGTTCTCCAAGTTGCACTGTTGTCACTTTGTCAGTTCTTTATTCAGATCTTCTTCTCTTCTGTTGCTGAAATCTTCATCTTCATAATGCTTGATGTTTGATGCCATTTCGTCACAACATTTCTCATCAAAGACTCCGAGGGCCATTTTGCCCCTTCGGGAGTTCTGTTGTTCTATTTTCTTATACATTTTAGAATTTCTTTTTCAAATTTTGGGTGCTGTCATATTAGTACCTGTGCCTCCTGTTGTCCTCTTGATCCATTTTAAATCCCTTGACTCTTTCCACACAGCTTCTGTGTCTGTGGGGATAGTTTATATTAGTACAATAAATTATTTATTTATTTATATATTTATTTATTTAGAACTGCTGTTCTCAATACTAGTTCTCTAATATAATCATTAGGCATGCTGCGGTTCTTGGTTTTGAACCAAACTCTTCTGTACGACATACATAGATCAATTCACCTATAAACCACAGTCTGTCGTTGCTTAATTAATTAATTTCTTACAGCTGGCCACCTACTTGCAGAACAGATCTCTATGTCTGTCTACCTGCATAAATAAGCACTCTGCTAAAGAAATCCCCATCCTGCGAGTAGCTGTCCAATCACTGTCTCTTCCACACCCCCCTCCTGCCTATGTGTGAAATCTGAGCCAGAGGAGCAAGAGGAGCGCTCACCTACAGATCGCAAATCACCCGTTTCAGAAAGCCATGGCGAGTGGATGAGTGGAGGAGAACGAGAAGGAAAAGTTTGTCGAGGCATTTTTAATTTTAAAGTTGTGTATTTTTCTTCATGTAGTTACATTCAAACTTCAAAAAAAACAGAAAAAAGAAAATACCCTTCGTTTAAAGTCTTTTCTCTTTTTTTTTTTTTTTTTTCAGGATGCAAAAATACATACTGAAATAAAACCGTAAGCCTAAACTGAGATACGAACCAATCTGTGGAAACCTGTTACCCTTTCATGGAATGACTGATATCCAACCATGGATTTTACTGCCATTCCGTGCCGTAATAGATTACTTAGCAGCAAAGTGGCCCGTCTTGATGGTGCTTCACTTCAGCTGCACTGATAACGCGTCCAACCCCCCTGCATTCCAGCAGCTCCTGATCCCCGTGTCCAGAGCACGTCGGGGAATTCCCCCTGTACTTGTTAGAATAACACATCTGGTCAAATGCCACAGTTTTCTGAATGATTTCCTGCCGATTTTGCCACAATTCAACTTTAGTTTTCATTTTTATATCTAAATTCTATCCAATAATAAGTTATTTCATGCATCTCAATATCTCTCCTATGTTCTCAGGAGAGTAGTAAATACTCCTTATCACTGCTGCCTCTACTCACTAGCAGTCACTCCCCCATGGTTGACTCTCAGCGTACTCTTTTACGCAGCCCTGTACTATAGGGTTCTAAATTTGATCCCTTAGTTTCTGCCACCATCCCAAATACAATTTCCTATCTATAATTATCCATACCCGTCTCATAATAAAAACTGTAACGTCACATAAGCTGCAGTATTTAAATAAAATATTCTTTCATCGTCTCATTTGAAGGCAAACCTTCTCTAACTTTTCCACCTTCTCAATTTAGTCAGTCTTCCTTTTCTGTCTATTTACACTATTTATATAATTTTGCTAAAATACCCTATGACTACATGCGCATTTTATTTACATATGTACTTTTTTTGGCTAAAGTTTCTGCTCCTTTTACCATCTGCTCTCCTTCAAACTCTCACAGACAGTCTCATACGCACAGTCACCCCTTCTCCTTTCCTCACATCTTTCTAACACTCACTTGCACATTTTTACGCACTCTTACTTAGACATAGACACAATTACCTCCTCCGCGTCAGAAGGCTTTTTGTTTTACAACCACCCTTTCAGCCCCAAAATTCGCTTTGGCGGTCCAGCTCACAGCTGAGCCGACAAATTGACCTTTGGCGGTAACCGCAGTTGGGACGGATCCATCCGTGCTCGACCCTCTCCTGGAGTCTCTTGTGTACACTTTCTCCTCTCCTGGGAGAAGGCTTACTAGTTTACAACCTACGCTTCAGACCCAGAGTTCACTTTGACAGCCCAGTCTCTCCGCTGGGTCAACAAATTAACCTCTCATAGGTTGGACCGGCCGTCCGTAAGGGACCCACTTCTGGGTCTCCTGTTTTATACCCTCTCCCTCCTAGAAGGCTTTATTTATGGCAGAGATTACCCATTCAGCCCTAAGGTTAAATTACACAGAAACAACACACTCACATCCAAAATAGTATGGAGCACTATTTGCTTAGAACAACCTTGGCAACCATTTAGACATAAAAACTATGAGTAATTGTTACCTTGACTATCTCCAAATAAACCCTCACTTAACTGCAAAATTCTCTTTTAATACAGATCACTAGGAATTTAAACTACTTAAATTTCAGACTTATCTAAACTTTTCTTTAATTTAGTTGAGTAAATAATGTGTGTTATTCAACCGAGCAAATTGACATGCATTTTACTCCATGTAAAATTTAGAACATTATCTAAAGTATTGATTTACAGTTGTTCCTGTCTAACAAACCCTTAGCGGTATCCGCATCTCCACACTGGCGCCTACTCCCGTCTTAGGAGAATTATCCTCAAGCGGCTCCCACTCTTATACTTATGCCGACCCTTCTCTGGCCGCGGTGTCACTTCCCACTCAGAAGTTAAGACACAGAGCAGCCTGAAGACAGTCCGCGCATGCAAGCGGCCCCTTTTTACCCTTAGCAAGCAGACTCTTTCTGCACCATGGTCGTTACTCTTATGCAATTTGGTCGTTTTTTGCATTCTGACTCCGAACTCCCCCTCTGAAATTCTTTTAAATCAAATTTTCTTTTTTATCTTTAAAAATCACTTTTTAACTTTATCTAGGTTCTTTTGGATTAATTTAATCCGGTTTTAGATTTCACCTGGGCTGAGACCAGACATAAGCACACAAAAAATTTAGACGCAGAATAAATGAATCTGCTTACCTCCAATTGTTGTGGCCACAGTGTGCTGAATCAGTCCTCCTCCACAGATAAAAATCAATCTCCGGTTACTCCTCCTGGCTGGCTCGCCAATAATATGTCGTGGAATTTTATTTTAAAAAGTATCCTAGGCCAGTCACGGTGCAAAAAACCCCACAAACATATATTCCAGAAAAAACGTAAAATCCTCAAGTATATCCACTCTTGGTTCTTGAAGTCTTCCATCGTAGTTCTCCTCAGAAAAATCAGGCAGAGTCAGAGTCAGAATGCAAAAGGAGGACTTTATTCCCAAAAAACCCTCCTGGCAGTCAGGCCGACCAAAGAACTGACGCCCCGATCGCTCTCTGCTCCATCTATTTATACTATTTCTTGTGAGTTTGTTGCTTCTCAATTGATTCTTCGTCAAAACACAATTGCTCAAAACCATTCGTTGCTTCTTAGTTGAGTCTTCGTCAAGACACAATCACTCAAAACCATTCGTTGCTTCTTAGTTGAGTCTTCCCCCCTCCCCACAAAGGTCAATGTTCGTGACCCCTTGGGAGGCCCTCTCAGCCTCCATCAAGTCTCCATCAAGTCTTTCCAAATGCCAGGTGTTGTGCAACAAATCATAGTGTTACATTTCTTATCCAATGAGCCTCATTTGCACCAGAGGGAGACAGAGAGACAATTGACCTGTAGTCTTAACTTTAAAAAACAAACTGTCCAGCTGCCAAGAGGCTGCCGTAAAAATGAAACATGGCAGGCTGGCGAACAGAAAAAGGATACATGTCTTTTCTACACCTGTGTCTACTAGCATACTATAACTACCAGAGACATGCATTACATGAACAATAGTAAATAACATAATATAATAAGCATGATGTAAAGAATATTATAAAATTATTCTACAGCATCTCATTAAAATTCCTCTGATTACCTTTTTTTTTTTTTTTTTTTAAATTTTCACACTGTTTTGAAGCCTGTCCCAGGTCACCGAGAAAGGCCCTGTATAAAAAGTCAAGTGAATTATGACACAAAAGAGGGGTACAGCTGTTATATGTGAATAAAAGCACAAGTAATATGCTGTTGTAATATGCTGCCAGGCTGGTTATTTTATTATATGACATTTTCACAATTGCCTAGTTGATATGCAACACTGTTGTGAAGGAATTATTTGTTCACTGCCCACACGTTTCATTCTACATCAATCATATTATCCCAGCGGTACTCGTTGATGTTAACGTTACAGTCCGTGATACTGCATAATGCTCCGGTAATGTTAGCTCAAATGACATATTTTCGGGTGTCTTAAACGAGGGGGTGCTGGAAAAAAACCGGACACTGGTCATAACGTTTCATTTGTTTTATTTTAACAATTATTCAAAGCTGTCGCCTTCAAAGTAATCCCTGCTGACTTGAATACACCGTTGCATCCGTGTTTTCCAGCTTTCAAAGGCGTTTGAAAACTAGTGCGTAAGGATGCCGTTCAGTGCGTCTTTCGATTTTTTTTTTATCTCCTTGACGTCCTCAAATCTCCGCCCCTTCAGCTCTTTCTTCATTCTTGGGAAAAGAAAAAAGGCACAGGGAGCTAAGTCCGGCCGATAGGGTGGTTGAGGCAGCAGGGTCATCCCATTTTTCACCAGGAACTGCATTACGCGCAGGGCCCGGTGCGCCGGCGCGTTATCGTGGTGCTGCCACCACTCGCCATCCCGCCAAAGCTCCGGACGCTTCTGCCTCACTGCTTCTCGGAGCCACCTCAGGACTTGGATGTAGTCCTGGTTAACAGACTGCCCAGGCGGCACAGACTCACTGTGGACGACCCCTTTTGCGTCGAAAAAGCAGATCAGCATGGTTTTTACTGCTGACCGGGACTGGCGCGCTTTTTTCGGCCGAGGGGAGTCCGGGTGTCGCCACTGGCTCAACTGCTGCTTCGTCTTGGGATCGTAGGCGTGACACCAGGTCTCATCCGCCGTGATGACTCTGCCCAGCAGCATCCTCTTCAATGTGCTGGAGGATTTCCCGGCACACGTCCACGCAGGCCGCCTTCTGCTCCGGAGTGAGGACGCGTGGAACCATCTTCGCTGCGACCCACCGCAAGCCCAAATCCCGGGACAGGATCTCCTGACAGGAACTCCACAGAACCCCCGTCAAGGTGGACACCTCCCCGATCGTCCTTCGCCTGTCAGCCAAGACCACGGCTTCCACCTCGGGGATCTTTTCCTGCATGCGTGAGGATGTGGGTCGTCCGGAGCGGGGCTTTTCTTCAATGGACATTTTGCCCCTTTTAAAGCGCCCATACCATTCAAACGCCTGCGTTCTTCCCAGGGCATCATCTTTATACGCGTCCTGGACCTTGGTGAGTATGCAGTTTTTCCACGCAAAAAAACAAAATCGGATGCTTGCGCGCTGATCGTGTTTAGTGATGTGTTCTGCCATTTTGTGCTTTTCCGAAGAAGCGGTCCCGCTGTGTTGACATCAGCAGTGTTTGTGCTTTCCCTGTGTAACTTTGTGAGACGATACTTTGCAGAGATTTGCACAAGAACATGCTGTAGCGAGATTGAACGACCAGAAATCTGAAATCATTCTTGTTTTAATTTTATAAACACAGTCCGGGAGCTTTCTGGTACCCCCTCATATGCTCAAAGCAGAAAAGCAGGCTATGGTAATATCAATAAAACATGTCATGGTCGTGCAGAAATTAAAACGAGTTAATTGTTAACGTTATGTTAGAGACATGAGCAGATGCACTTAATGGTACAGAACTAGCTGTCACGTAACATGGCAGCGACCTTAAAATAGCAGTTACTTTTTTTAACAAAAAATACTCACATTTGTAGATTTCTTTGGCTGCCGCTGTTGTTTTCTTTGCCATTTTGCCTGCATTTCCCATGGCAATGTGGGAAATGTCACATAGCCCTCGTTTTCTAGTGTGCCCCTGGAAAATCTCCATTTTAAGGGCCAGATAGCCCTAGCACTCCGCCCTCCCCCTCGGTCTGAAGGGGTATGAAGTAGAATTGGGACACCCCTACCACTTCACGTGAATGCGCAAAACGAAGGGTTACGGCCAAGGGCGAGGGCGAATGGGAGAATTTGAATTCACCCAGAGAGACTGAGTAAATAGTACCCTCTCAGATCTTCTACAATTCTACAATTCTACAATTTCATTTAGCAGACGCTTCTTACCAAAGCGACGTACAACACAAGCAAGAATTCAGACATGAGGAAAACCTTTGGTAAGTGCAAAAAGTACTTCAAGTGCGATTGGTCAAAGGTGTTGCCATAAAGTTGCAGAAGAAGTGCCAACCACCCCCCCTCCTTTTTTTTATTTTCAACTTCAGTCAGTGCTAAGTAAGTGCTGGGTTTTGGACCACCTGACATATTCTACCCCTAAGGTGGGGTGGAGTCGAATTAAGTGCCTAGGTGTTCTCTGAACAATTGAGTCTTCAATTGACTCTTAAAAGTAGAAAGGGACTCAGCAGAACGCACATAGTTAGGTAGTTTGTTCCACCATTTGGGAACAACAGATCTTAAGTGCACATCCACTGGTTCACCTCAAGGCTGTGTGCTGTCACCTTTATTATTTATTCTTTACACAGACATGTGCCGGAGCAGATATGACAACAAATTCATTATAAAATATGCAGATGATTCTGTTACTGTCAACCTGCTTCAGGAAAATGAGAGCAGCCACGGCCCTGTGATTGATGACTTTGTACACTGTGTGAGGAGTCTTCAACTTAATACTCTTAAAAAAACAAAGATATGGCAATTGATTTTAGAAGGAAAAATCATATGCCCAAGGTCACATTAAAGGAGGGGTATTATGCAAAATCCACTTTTTTGAGCTTTGTATAATGCTATAGTGTCATTTCCCCATTAAAAAGATGCATGAAGTTGTTTCCTGAACCATTTATGCATATTTGAGCAATCCCTGAATCTCCCCCTGGCAGCCATGTTGAGGCTGAAACGCTTGGTGCTGCACTGCAAAAAAGGATAACCTAAATACAAGATATCAACACTAAATTAAAGAAAAATACTCTTAAAACTAGTGAAATTATCTGTCCATGCAGCAAGTGAATTTTACTTAAAACGAGATCTTGATATAAGAATATTGAACCAAGAAATAAGTCTCTGTATCTGAAATTTATCTTAAATCAAGTGAGATGAGACATTTTGACTGATAACAAGACTTTTGAACTTGGTAAGATTTTGGATTTTTGCAGTTTTTGCAGTGTGCACAGCTCCACCCATAATGCACAGCTCCACCCCAGCTCTGACATAGTCTGCATATTTCCTCCTGCACAGCTCGTGCACTCTCCACTCTTGAAGAATGCACATGGAGATGGACGCTCTGAGGGGGGTCGTATCGCTAAGCTGAGGAGATTCTTAAAGAGACAGGGACTCTTTTTTTTTTTTTTTTTTGGCAGGTAGAGAGCAGGGAGACGCAGGTAGGTGACGTGTGATGTGGTAAGTGACGCACTTCCTGTGAGATGGCAGATTCAAACTAAGCGCGCTGACAGATTCATTTATTCACTGAATTGCACTGTTTTCACTAACTCGGCTCTAAAAAGTCGTAGAAGTAGAGAAATTACTATGTTTTAGGTTAACCCTGGAGCACAGCGAAGAGGATCTGACCAGCCTGACGGAGTACATAGATCGCTGCTTCCACCAGATCGTCATGGGGAAGCCGAACCAAACATCCACCCCCTCTGCTTCCTCATCTAAAGCCAAGAGACAGCGGGAGGAATCGTCTGGAGCTATTTCTCCACCTGCGAACGACTCGACGGACGTTCTTATCTCCATAGATAAGAAACTTTCCAGCCTCGATGCTCACTTGAGCCTGTTAGAAATCCTCCACAAGGAGTTCCAGGCCTTGCGCGAGTCGCTGGAATTCAGCCAGCAGCAGGTCGAGGCGCTCGCGGCGGAGAACGCCAGCCTCAGAGAGTCGATGAAGACCCTCACTGAGGGGATGACCCGACTGTCAGAGGAAAACAAGAAGATGAAAGAAACGATGATCGATCTCCAGGCCAGGAGCATGAGGGACAACTTAGTGTTCTCTGGAATCCCGGAGCAGACGGAGGAGGACCCCGAGGTGACGGTGAAAAGTTTCATCAAAACGCAGCTGAAGCTCCCGGAGGAAGCAGTGAAAAACATCTCCTTCCACAGGATCCACCGCCTGGGAGGGAGAAGACCAACCCCCCACTCCTCCCACCCACCCTGTACCATTGATTCCAGGGCAGCAATCAGACACCAGGGCGTGCACCAACCCAGGCCCACAGCAGTACGCCCGAGCCAACCGACCCCCCCCCAGCCAGGCCCAGCCCCCGCCCTCGTGGAAGGGGACAGCCCCCAGGCACCAGGACCCAAAGCCCCCAGCCCCACCCACCCCAGAACACTCTGGCCACCATGAGCCGGCACCCACCGATTCAGACCCCCCGGAGCCCCCGCCGCCACCAGGCAGCCCCAACAACCTGAGCCCCCCCCCGGACCACCCCTATCCAAACCAAACATCAAGTCAACCCCCAAGCAAAGGGGCCCAGACCCCTACCTCAAGACAGCACCAACCACCCAAAGCCGTCAGTTCCTCTGCCACCTCCATCTGACCCCCAAAGTGGCGAGGCTCCCATCTTCCCCTTGCATTAAGTGATGGAGCTGATCACAGGAGACCAGAGGGAACCAGATTCAGCTGATTGATTGTTTGAACAGACAGACATTGTCTACAAGCTAATGTGATCTAATAAAAGATTCCCAAACTGCCTATTGCCCAGATTATTGCTGGATTTCCAATTTACAAAGATAGTTTCCTTTGCAATGCACAAGATAGTTAGAACCATGTAGACAGAGTTTGTTGACATGTTAATTTCACCCAGATCACCTAATAGGTACAGTGTGGGAGTTGCAGGAATATTGCATGTGAACCGTGTTGACAGGTCTTCACACACCTGAAGCCAGAACTTCTACACAGGACCACAAGGCATGGAGGGAACTGTCAGTCATATTATCATCACAATGTGGGCAGACATCAAATTGTAACAGATACATCTTGAACATCCTTTGTCCTGTATAAAGAACTCTATGCAGACTTTTGAATTGTATTAGTTGTATATTTGAGTTTTGTTTGTTTTTGTCATTTTAAAGGTATTACCAGTTTGAAAACCTCTGCGTCAGTGAATAATGCGCTGCTTTCAGGGATTGGGGGGGGGGGGGGGGGGGGGGGGGGGGGGGGGTGTCAGGTGGCAGCAACAGAGGCATGCACCCGCAGACCAGGGGGGAGAACCGTCAATTCGGGGTGGGTGCGTCTGCTCCAGGGTCCATGCTTCACATGTATGCATTTCATGTATGCTCTGCTGTTCGCTGCGCTGATCCACGCATCCTTGAGAAGCTTTTCCGGCACTACAGACTGTTTTTTTGCTCCTTTATTACAGATTATTTAGAGAAAATTAAGCACATACCTTGTCAGTGCATCATCATTAATCCGTGTATCATTCGTTCAATTGATATTCAATTAAGAATCAAAAAACTAATTATTGAAAAATGAGTCGTTTTTCCTTTTTTCATTTTTAAAATAAAAACAAACAAATGAAAATTGGCTTGTTTTTCAATATCCCGTTTGTTAAGACAGATCAAATAAAGGAAAGTTGAAATACGGCCACAGAGCAGACTTTAATGTGATTTTTCAATTTCTTCGATCTCCGTGACCCGGAAGTTCTATCGTCTGTGTTTTAGTTTTTGCCGGCGGGAAACGTGGGCGGGTCACGTCAACCTGTGGGCCAGTTTAAGCCCAGCACACACTACAGAATGATCAGGCCGAATTTTGCACCGATCTTCTCCTCCCGACCGAAGCCGACAGGGTCCGACTGTGGGAGTATGATAATGAGTTTGGGTCCGATCTTCGTGTAGTGTGCGGTGTGTTCAGAGAGACTTTTTAATTAGTTTTTTGATTCTTAATTGAATATCAATTGAACGAATGATACACGGATTATCATTAAGTATTAAAGTTTATTTAGCCTTTTTTTCTTGTTTCTGAATCGCGGGGGCGGTGCCACAGCGATTAGTTACTTTCACTTCTGTCTGCAGACCTTCTCCTCCCTCCAGACAGTCTGCTCTCTCTTTCCACGCGTTTTTCACTCTTTCGGTGTCTTACCGTCATGTTTTGTTTGTTGTGCCGCTCTGGCGCTTGCATACACCGCTGTGAGCTGCGAGCAACGCAAAACGCAGTCTCGAAATCTGGCTGCTGCGCAGACATCCGCGTGGACCCTAGTGGACAGGAATTCATGACGATTTTTATGTCACGCGGACCAACGCGCAACACGCACCCACGCGGACATGTGAAGGAAGGACAGGCCTTTATAATGCGTGCGTGCGTGCGCGCGCGTGTTGGAATCCTCTCGCGAGCCGGATTGGACGCGGGCCACATTTGGTCCGCGGGCCGCTAATTGCCGACCACTGTCCTACACTGTTAGACGCCATCAGTGTCTCAGTCAGATGTTAGATGACCTGTTCACCATCTGCAAACTTGCCACCTTTGAACGATTCGTTTACACTCCAGCATCACTCAGAGAGATGTGATTTTAACTTCTGAGATGGTGGAAATGAGATTTTAATTTGATTTAATGTGATTTTTTTCTTTTGTAGTTTTAACCCAGAAATTTCAACATGTTTTTTCTTTCTGTCATTTTATCTGATTGGCTTACATTTAGTTAGATTTATCGCCATGTTCAAAGGTATCCATGCCAAATCTATGTAGTTGAAATTGTAGTTTTGAAAAACTATTTTTTAAGTTAAGTTGGTTTCAGTAGTGTTACCTCATAAAGGAGGTGGTGTGAGTTGTTTCCAAGGCTGTTTATTTTATCTTCAATTTCTTTTTGCAGTAATCATTAATATTCCTTGCTCTTCTTGTACAACTTATTTTGTCTCTCAGGAGAGTGTCTCTCAATAAACAGAAGGAGAGACACCAGGAAGGTCATTAGTTTCTCAGCTTTTTGTCACTACTTTCTTTCCTTCCTTTCATCTGCTTCCTTTTTCACTTATCTAAACATTTTTTCATACTTGGACGTCTGTCTGAAGTAAAAGTGGAGTGGCTGATTTGGCTTTGGTCTGAATTACGGGTTAACTGATTTGTAATGTGCATCGTCATGGTGACCTTTGTATCATAGTTCCAAAGGTGATGGATGTGTCCAGTCATTGACTGTCATTTATCATCACAATTTTAATGACACTCAAACACAGGAAACTTGATCATATCACTTTTTATTTCCATCACAAGCTCACTCATTCCTGATTTAACAAGGAAAAAAAAGGCTGAATCTATACTGACACTGTACATCCTGTAATCAAGCATGAATGCTTCAACACGGGAAAACTTCAAACTAATTTTGTGTGAGAAAAATCCCCTTGAAATATTTTTCCAGATAGGATGAGTCTGAAAGCTGATCTGAACCAGCTGTAAAAGAAAGCATAGATGAACGGATTGAGCATGGAGTTAAACAATGCAAGCCAGGTTACAGTTTCAAACACTTCAGCAGAAATTGAGGGAATTCCCATTAACTGAAGGGCAAAACTCAGAGAAAAAGGAGCCCAACATATCAGAAAGACTCCCATTACAATTGCCAAAGTTCTTGTGGCCTTTCCTTCCACCTTTCTGACTGTCAGTCCTTTCTTTTTGCTGTGACAGTTGGTGTTCTTGATGCTGCGTGCCTGTTTCCGAGCCACCAGGAAAATCTTCATGTAGATACACAACATTACTAACACAGGGAGGTAATAAAAAGAGAAAGTTCCCAAACCAGATGTCAGCAGAAAACCAATTAAACAGTTTTCTGGGCATTTCTCATAAATCATTTTTGAAACAATGTAACTAACTGCAAGGAAAACTGGGGTGCTCCAGGCCACAACAATCATGATCACAACCACATGAATATTAATTTTAGTTCTGTATGTCAGAGGCTGGCACACTGCATAGTACCTGTCAATGGAAATAAAACACAAGTGTAGGGCAGAGGATGTGCTCAGTGTTACATCAAAGCCATCCCGTAATCTGCAAAACACATAGTATTTAAAACATGCAGTCGGAGAGAATTCCATATTGAGAGGAAACACCACAAAACCAACAAGCAGGTCGGCCACAGCCAGAGAAAGGATGAGGAAGTTAGTGGGAGTGTGCAGCTGTTGGAAATAAATAACGGAGATTATTATCAGAAGGTTTCCAAACACAGTTACAGCAGACACAGAGCTGAAGAAAATGGTCAATAAAGCACATATTGTGGAAAGGGAGCTTTTAAATGTAGAAGACATGTTTATCTGATAACAGAGAGTTTTGTTGTCAATAAAAGTGCGGTTCACTGGGTCTCCTCCTGCCATGTTTCTGGATACCTGAAAATCACATTATTGTTAGGAACACATTTACATTTGTGTTAAAGAACACAAATCACAAAAACATATTTTAGTTCTTGGTATACCTTTAGAAGCTTTAATCTCAGAAAGTCATCCATTTGAGCAAATGTCCCAAGTTGTGCTGCTGTGATTGAGTTTGACTTTTATCACAACTCAACTCATTATCATATCAGACCCATCCTGAAGCCGTCCAATCAAATGCTTGGAGATTACATCAGACATGAGAGCAGCTAAGTGACCCAGAAGGGTTTTCCCTTCAAGATAGTTTGTAAACAAACTCAATAATATTTGATTTCCAGTACTACCCAGAATTTTCTAAGTTCATGTAGTATTGTCATTACATCCCCAGTGTGCAAAGAGATGTTCGCACATCTTTTGTAAGTTATTTTTTGGTCAAATGAAGGTGAAGAATGTGACTCCAGATTACGCCTTTTTCCACCTCCATTTATAGCATCTGGAGTACCTCCATATAAGAGCTAGTTCTAGTGCAGCTGTGGTCTTCATGGAGATATCTTCATCCAAATATAGTCTTTGTGGACGTGTTTTCAATTTCAAATTCAAACTCATTTAAAAACATAGTTTTTATACTGTAATGCTTGTAGTTCTATTTCATCCCTCCTGACCACCAGAAGGCGGTGCTGAAACCACTGAATGTTGCCTTCGTGCATGTGTAATTCCAGTATGTAGCATCACTTGTTACCTGGGTGACCATAGGAGGTTTTCTTTCTGGTTTCATCCCAGGTTCGGCTCCTTTTTTTCTTCTCGTGTGCAGTTTGGAACTTGAAGCTTGAAGAAAACGGTACGACCCTATACGGAATCATGAATCTCAGTCTGCTGGAAGCCTTGTGACCGTGTTGGTCGGACCATCGAATACACCCTCCTGAGGCTGCGATGGAAGCTACCCATTTTCACCTTCACCTAAGGCGGATTGACGCCACTGTGGCACCTCTTTCAGGTGAGAGGTTCATTCGTCACCTCCTGGCAGACGGTAAGATTGATGAATCTATTATTATTCTTGTTGAGTGATGGGGTACAGTGACCTTGCTTCCCCCTAGGCTTGTTGACATGCCAGCTTGTTAGCGATGCCTGAGTTAGCTTCGCCACGTGGAACTGCTGGGGTCTATTTCACCAAGCAGGTTTTAAGAAAATTCTGTGTTGAATAACCCGGAAATGAGGGAAACTCTGAGATTTCAATTACACAAAGGGAGATAACTCAAACCAGAGACAGAGGAGTAACTCCAGCCTGTTCCACTAGGAGAGAGAACTTAAACTGTCGGTCAGTTACCGCAGTAACACACTCTGTGACTCTCACCTGGTCGGGAGCAGGTTTTTCTGAGTCAACCCTGAAGTTTCTCTCTGGCTCCGCCCCCTTTCAGCCACACGCGCTGCTCCATTTCCTCATTCTTTCAGTCAGCTGGCGAGTTTTTGTGTCGCTGTCAAAATTTCATGTCCTTTTATCAGCGATCCTGCAGATGAAGGAGCGGCATTACTGCAGCGTGATTTGAATATTCGTCGGGAGATTATTTACAGACCGCGCAGAGATGTTTTGGCGTTTCCGGACAGTTATCTGTTTGAACGGTACCTCTTCACGTCTCAATCCGCTACATTCACAATCTTTTTCATCCATATTTTGCAACATAACCAAACATAGTCGCGCACTCACATCCCAGCAGATATTGTGTGTTGCGCTGCGGTTCTTTGCAAATGGGAGTTTTTTATATAACACTGGAGATGCAGAGCACTGAGGAGTTTAATCACCACCATCATTACCACCACAGCAACTAAAGACATGACACACAATTCATTTTGTCTTCTTTATTTCCTAAAATAATAATAATAATAATAATAATAATAATAATAAAAATAAAGGGTTTAGTTCATGTTCCAATAATGAACATAATTCACTGTGACCATGAACCCACCTGCAACTTCTGCTGCAGTATCTCAATTTCCAATTTCGTCTTCTTCATCTGGCACTGCTTGAAAAGACCTGTATTCAGGCCTGATTACAGCAACACACCCCTCCTGTATTCAGGCATATGAAGTTGTAATCAGGCGTATCTCAGCTGTAATGCAGGAGCCTGAGTACGCCTGAATACGTACCATTTTTAGGGCTCGCATACAGCCTTGAGAAGGTGTGAAATGTTGACACCTCTTGAGCTCCACAATGGTCAGTTGCCATGGAGAATAATACCCCGGTTTCTTGCAGGGGGGCATTAGCATCTCACACCTTGGGCCTTATTCTTACATCTGATTGGTTGTTTTGCCCTCACTGGCCCTACCGCCATTGGTCAAATATGTAGGGGGATTTGTTTGATTTGCATATCTTTACTCTATTATAGTTTAATTCATCATAAATGATTTAATATAGTTATAATTCATGTAATCTTACACACTATATCATAAATAAGAATGACACATTATCAGAGCATAAATGTTTATTTTGTGGTTAAAAAAAAAACCCACTGTATACAAATGTGCATCATTACAGTCCAATGCATAAAAACAATGAAAAAAAAACCCAATATAAACACAATTTACTGTTTACTGACTGTGCTGCATTGAACAAAAAAAAAAAAAAATTACAAAGTATGCACAATTTGTCCCATAGCACAGAGTCACCAACAGGTCACTCCTGTGCTGCTCTGCAGGCAACTCTCTTGTGATGGTAGGCTGCTTATTTTGTATCAGCCTCCAGTCTATTTTGCAGCACAGCACACAGCGCTGACAACTTTGCTTCGAGGTGGAAGCCGGACCCATACAGGCTTGTCATCCAAGATGGCGTCCTCCTCCTCTGACATGAGGTCAATGGATGCCATTTCCCATACGCCCTCTTCGTTGCCACGGACGACGCCACCTTTGGTTTTGAAAAGCTGCCAAAGCACAGAGAAAACAGACATTTTAGCACTGAGCAAATTAGATTGGGGAGAGTCAAAGAAAAGCATGGAGAGATGCAGTCTTTACTTACTCTTCTCCTCCTGTTTAGTTGCTGCAGAAACCCTGCGCCTCCCCTTCTCCTCAGGAGGATCATCTTGGCTCCTGAAAGTTAGCCGGAGTGTTTCAAAACAGGTTTTGCAGCAGGCTAAAGAGGAAAGGGTTCATTTATTAATAAAATTGGTCACATATATTAGAACAGCTCAGTAGATAAGGAAGAAAACTTATGTTCCTTCCTAGTTTAGTTTTAGTGGCATCAGACAATTTCACTCACCAACTCAGGCTCCACATTTGGGTGGGTCAACGAAACGTCCTGTGCCAGAAAGGTGGTCACCTTAGAATTGCGGGGTGAAGACACACTGGAAAACAAATGGAGTCTGTGATTAGGAGGAGGGAATGGCCTGCTGACTGGGTCAGGCTGAAACAACACTTTCAGAATTTAATATTACCCAAACACAAAATTGTAATCACACCTTAAATGTGCATCATAACATTTGCTGGCATCATGTTGAGCCTTGTGGAGCCTCCTCACAGCTTCCTGAGAAAGAAGAATGAGAAAATGTTAAATACTGAACATGCAGTAAAGTTGCTTAAATAATAAAAGAATCGCCGTATATCTCTCAAAGGTCACTTACAGAAATGTGTCAGAAATTTCCAGTGTGGTACCACACTGCAGTGTGGGCGGTATGTTCAGCTGAATTCCTTTTCTTGGTTCTGGCTCGCCTTCGGGTTCCTTGGATCCATCAGTTCAGCATTTTCTGAAAAACCGCCTGGTATTCAGCACTGGTGTCCTCTCACGTCGACTTCTGGTGTCTTTGATGCCCTTTCTCTCGGCATCAAGCGTCACTGAATCAAATCTTCTCTATCACTGAAAAAAAAAAAAAAAACCTGACCGGTAGGACAGGCCACATTCATTCATTTTAGTTAAATTCATCACAGGCCATAAATCCTTTGTTAAAATAAATAAAACATGACCGTACAAAAATTCCAATAAAGGTACAAAATAATACTTTCCACTTTTAAACACATCAAATAAACTTACAAAATAAAATATATTATGAAAGGTAACTTTATCAGTATAAATCAAACAATAATTAACTGAAATTCAACCTGTAAGCATCAATTCCTTGGATAGAATGATGAATAAGTGAGCTTCTTTTTTCTTTCCTTCACTCACACACACACACACACACACACACACACACACACACACACACACACACACACACACACACACGCACACACATTACATTAACAGTTAGCAGCTCTGCGGCTAGCACGTGTTAAGTCGACGCACTATGGCTCAAAATGAACAATAAACTCACCGTCGAGCGGGTCGCTTCAGCTCAAGACTCTGGGGAGTCGGTCTGCAGTGTGTTCCGAGTATTTCACTCTGTTTCCTGCTCTTTTGAAGATGATTTCAGGAGGAACTCTCCATGAAGCCGGCGTGGTCTCCTCTCTGTTGTGTCTGCAGCGTGCAGTGTTGCCAGGTGGGAAATGTAGGATTATTGTACCAGAGATATAAAATTATCGTATTTTGAGGAAAATTATTGTACACCCGTCATAATCAAACTAAAAAAGTCTATTGATGCGCTATAGTCACTCTAGTGTTGAAAAGCGTCTAACAGGCACTCGCGGCTTTGCGCCAATACGGAATGGACCAAAGAACGTCTGAATGGATTCATCAGCAGCTCCACAGTTGCGTTAGGCAAAGGTGTCCCCCATAAACAATGACGGGTGGGAACTAATGAGCCAAACCATGAGGCCTGGAGGCCACCTAATGTCAGGAAATAGACATGGCACCAGGTTTAAAAGGTAAATAGTTTTCATGGTAACTGACAAGGAAATAAAGATCTGGCTTCAAGTATTGAAATTTTATTTTCAGTGAAACAACATTGTCTCTGTGCTCACGATGAAAACTGTTCATAAAATAAACAAAAACTGCACTTATGCAAACTTAAAAGTGCCTGTGTCATGCCAAAACTTGATTTTTGCCAGAAAGTGATTTCCGCTAGGCGGAATCAGTTTTTGTCAAGCAAAATAAGCTGATTTTGACATTGTAATGTCTTTACTCATTTTTCAAGTGGTATAAAGTACTGGTTGTGTTCAAATGTTGTAAATCTGACTCTGCTGTGTTATATTAAATAATTTTGGGGCAAAATGTCCCTCTATATACAATACCAGAGGTATGAATCTGTTTTTGGCAAGCAAAATAAGCTGATTTTCACACAATGTCCCTTTACTCAATTTTCAAACCGTACAAAGCACTGCTTGGGGTCAAATCACTCTGTTGAGCGATCTAGTAATTTTGGTGCAGAAAAAAAACATAGAACAAGGCAACTGGACGTACACGAGGCTATGAAATGCAAACACATATAAACATCGTTCGATGTTCAGAAACAAACTTGTTCGAGCCCGATGAAGACTGCTGCAGAGCCAGAGAAGCTGCGCTTTTCAGCCGTCCGCGGACCTGCTCTGTTTCTTCTTCTATTTTTTTTTTTTTTTTCATTTCCTCACTCATGGGGTGGCGCAGCGGACTATTCAGCCAATCATTACTGTTGTTCTGAGGCCAGCTCACATTTAGAAAAGCACGATTGCTTGAAACTTGTCACATGGAAAGAGATGCCTTCAGGGTTCACAAAAAAATCCGACAGACAGTTGCGACAGACTGATTACAACCAATTACAACCACACTTCACGGAATGGTCAAATTATCGTATATTTGGCCTTTTTTGGGATTATTGATCGTACATCGTACAGAGGGCAAAATTATCGTACAAATACGATAATTATCGTACACCTGGCAACACTGGCAGCGTGCGCCTGCGTGCAGCTGCAGCCCGTGACGTCATCACGCACTGCTCCGTGGTGTAGTTAACCCCATAAATGCCAGCTCTCACTTTCACACGCAGATATAGAATAAATAAGACTTTTTCTCTCCTTTTCCTTTAAAATCTCCCTACACTTATTAAACCTGGGTTACACTTGCATTGTTTACTGCAAAATGATCATATATGATCAATAGATTGCTACGGAGCCCCTAAAGGGACATCAAAAAAATTATTTTTCTAAGGGAGTTCTACGTGCTCACGTAAAGCTTTTATGTGCGCACGTAGAACTTTTACGTGCTCGCGTAAAGTTGTTTACGTGCGCACGTAAAGCTTTTAAGAGAGCACGTAAAGTTGTTTACGTGAGCACTTATAACTTTTAAGGGAGCACGTAAAACTCAGCTCCGGTCCATAAGCTCCCGTCCGCGCAGATCCCTCCGGGGACATCTGCGCACAGCGTTGGGTGTACACCGGTCGCACCTATACGCATGCTCCGGAGCGCTACAGCAAACATGATTGCTGGTCTTGATTCAGCTGCACCCACGGCTATATTCATGGTTCAGAAGTCCCGCAATTTTGGCAAAAAAGAAACTTTTCCGGATTCTGGATATCGATCCTCTCAGGTCTGAGGTGGAGGTAAATAAGGAGGGCTCAGTGGATGACTAAAAACTGGGATTAAAGGAGGACAGAAACACTTTGTCTGGAGGAAGATCACGCCGCAATGAACAGCGTCACCGTGGACGAACGGACACCGGCTGAGGTTTGAATAGGTCCGTTCATGTAACCCTGATATAGCAAATAATGAGGCTGACACACTTACACAGCTCATATTTTTATTGTTTCGTTTATTTATGTCTCATACAGCAGCTGCACCATGGCCAGGTCCCCACCCCCCCAACACACACACACCCAGTACTGGACCGGTGCTGAGCAGGACACGGGACCGAGCGGGTGCTGCTGGACCGAGAGCAGCCGTCATCATGGCAGAGATCCTGGAAAGATCAACAGAAATCTGCCGTTCATTGACCGCAATAGTGACCAGGCTGGGGAACCAATAATCAATAATACACTGAACAAAATTAATGAAAGTTGTCGAAGTCTGAATAAAATGTTTGACTAAACGTCCACTGTCTGTATTTAATCTTCCGTCAGCTGATATGTTATATCTGGGCTACTGGCATCACATTTGATTTATTTTATTTATAGATTTATTTTCATTCAAAAGATGACACAAAAAATATACATAAAAGAAAGTAATACATACATGAATGAAAACAGAGCAGAAAGAAGAATAACTTATGTCTGCCTCTTCTTTCATCAGTTCATATTTTTACATATTTTCACAATATTTACAAACACCATAATCTTTTTCACAGAATTTTACACTCATTACACACACCTATTATTTTTTTCTCTATCTACCTCTTCTTTATCCAACCGCTTATATTCCGTCTCCAATTTCAATCATCTGTAATCAAAATTCAAAAACAAATTCCATTCTGTCAGAATAAAATTATGCAATGTTGGACACATAATCTCATGTGTCCAACACTGCATACATTTCCAGTAATGTAGTTTTTACATTTCTTTCACTTCTTTCTGAAGGGCATTGCACAGATTGGTTCCCTTAACAGTCACAATGAGTTCCATTATTTTTGTTCTGAATCTAGGGTTTTTAAAAATGTCAATCCCTTAGATTATAACAAAGTCCTTTTTTGAATCTTTCTTGAATTTTTCCTGGTAACATGTTCCTATTAGCTTTATATAATATCTTAAGTATTTTATAGTCAACTATATCATCAAATTTTAAAGAATTATACTTAATGAATGGTGGGTTTGATAGGTCTCTATTTCTATTATTACTTATCATTTTCAGAGCCTTTTTTTTTCAAAATGAACATTGGTTGTGTATAAGTTTTACAGGTCGTCCCCTAAATTTCCACACAATAAGTTAAGTATGGAATAATTAGTGATTTATACAAGGTAAATAATGCTGACTGATTTAAAACTGCTTTTACTTTATGTAATACTACAATCGATTTAGCTATTTCATTTCTAATATAATTTATATGTGACTTTCAGCGAAGGTCTTTATCAATAATAACACCTAAAAATCTTGTTTTCTGTACTAATTGAATCCCATCTATTTTAATTGATATATGTATATTATTTTCTCTATCATTAAACAATATAAAATTAGTTTTTTAACATTTAAAACTAATTTGTTGCTGTCAAACCACTATTTTATCTTGTTGAGTTCTACATTAACTACTTCTACTACCTCCTTTAAGTTATTTTCCTGAATTTTTTTCCTGAAAAATTATAGTATATTTACATTTCAGTCGTGGTTCTTCAGGTCCCGTCTCCTCCGTCCAGCCTCCAGTCCGAGCCTCTCCTGGTTCCTACATCAAGTCCTCTCATGGCACCAGTGCATCTAAAGTAACTCCATCAGCCAGTACACTATTTTCTAAAACTACACAGGACAAAATAAAGTCACTCACCATTTCGGAGCTAAACAGCACCTTTCCCTGCTGGATCTGAGCGTCTGAAATGCGCTCTGCAGCAGCGCGTGCGCACTGTTAAAACTGCGCTCTCCGTGGCAGGATCCATCAGTTATTGAAAGTTAAAAATCCTTTATTAATCCCACAAGAGGAAATTTTATTAGATATTCTTTAAGAGCATTAGTTTTTTTTAATAAACATTCACTTTTGAATCTGTACTGAATATGTGCTGCTTGTGTTTTACGACATGTTGGAGGTTCGCTTTATAATTTCGCTCCGCCAGGTTTTTCTGTGCTGCACCGCAAATCCACGCTGACTCAAACTTATGTACATGATGTCAGACCTGATTTCATCTTTCCATACCATTATCATATTGATAAACAGAACATAATAGAATAGAATAGACTTTATTTATCTCACCACGGAGAAATTTCAAGTTACAGAGGCTAGAACACACATGGGGTGCAACAAAGCGATTGAAATGTGCAAATAAAGAGTAAGAATAATTTTGAATCTTAAGAATAATAGCAGAAATCCAAGATCTAACTTTATATATAACATGAAAATATAAAAGGAGCTATGCACAAACGCCGATCTCGTCTTTCATATGGCAGTGCACCCTTGTGCCGTTTTATGATCGATTAATAAATGAGAGGCTGGCCTGGGTGTCTTTTATTGACTAAGCTACAGCCTGATGGCTTCACAGACTCACTTTTCAATGTTAACTTCGGTACTGGTTTGTTTGCTGTAGCGCTCCGGAGCATGCGTATTGGTGCGACCGGTGTACACCCAACGCTGTTCACAGATGTCCCCGGAGGAATCTGCGCGGACGGGAGCGTACGGACGGGAGCTGAGTTTTACGTGCTCCCTTAAAAGTTATAAGTGCTCACGTAAACAACTTTACGTGCTCTCTTAAAAGTTCTGCGTGCGCACGTAAACAACTTTACGCGAGCGCGTAAAAGTTCTACGTGCTCACGTAAACAACTTTACGCGAGCACGTAAAAGTTCTACGTGCGCACGTAAAAGCTTTATGTGAGCACGTAGAACTCCCTTAAAAAAATAATTTTTTTGATGTCCCTTTAGGGGCTCCGTAGATTGCAGATGACCTGCAATAAATAATGGGTTTTTGGGGACAATGATTCTGTCTGGCAGCCTCTTGTACTCTCCATTGACCTCTTTCAGAGAAATTCGTGTGGCTCCCCCACCACACCTCCCATTCCAGAGCATTTGCAAAACAAAGTGTGCCCCTGCATCTCCAAGCCCCCCTTCCCCTCCCCTTCGCTAAGTCAATTTACTGATAGCCCACTTTAGTTTTAATACAGATATTTATATCTAACATAAGGTTGAGGGCTAGTATGTGTAGAGTAGGGCTGTCGCGGTAAACCGGTATTGACGATAATCGTGGTATTAAAAAAATGAAATTTCAATATCGTGTTCAAAATGCGCACATGATAATATCGTAAAGAGGATCTAGTGCCACTTGAAACGTGTATTTTCAAAATCCGCTCCTGTTCTTCCGCCCTGCTTCGTCTCCCTCCTGCAGCCCCCCAGCCTCTCCCCCTCCCCTCACATGTAAACACAGCAGCAGCGGTAGCTGCACGGCTCCTAGCTAGCTAGCTCCCAGTTAGCGAGCGTCACGAGTGAACTAAACATGTCGGCGGTGGCCGAGAATGACAGCGAGACGCTCTATCCTAACCTGAAAAACGTGTGTTTAGCAACACCGACTGCACGTTGATGCAAGCCGGGTAGTAGTGGGGCTCCATTAGGTAGGTTCCAGACGTGTCATTGTAATGTGTCCGGGGGGTTTCAAGTTGTGTCGCTGATATCCGCCGTCTTCTCCGCCGGCCCCCTTCTCGCAACTAACCGGTGAGTGCTCGGAAAAGGGCCCCATGCGGGGGATTTTCGACATGTTGTCGTTGCAGCGTCTAGTGTAGCGCCTTAAATTTGTCATTGAAATTGACTAATATCAGCCGTTCCTCGGGGCCCCCTTCAGCTCGGGGCCATAGCCAGTAGCGGCGCCTCTGGCTGGAGGGAAGCAGCTGCTGCTCATTCAGCCTCCGATTTAAACAAACAAACAAACAAAAATCCTCGGCAGTGTGGTGGTGGCACAGGATTTCATCCAAACAGGGCCCCTGGGTTTTCATAACCCACCAACCCTACGTAAATTATTCCTCTGCTGTGGATCCTCTGTTAATCAGTTCTTTAGATTTTAATTAGTTGAGTGTAACTACACTTTTTGTATGCATTTGTACAGTTACTGTTCTCATATTGTTTCAACACCTCATTTGACAGGTATTCTGAATGTAATTCATCTAGGAAAAGAGAGAAAACAAACAAAAATAAAATTAAAGATGAATCTGAATGTTTGTACCATTATTAGTTAAATTTTTGCTGATATCGTGATAATATCGTTATCGTGATATTTTTTGCCCACGATAATCGTGAAGAGAAAATTTGATATCGTGACAGCCCTAGTGTAGAGCATGTGAATTTAAAGTTACAATAGGAAAACATTGTTTTTCATTGTTGTTCAAGATTTTTCTGGAATACTTCCTTGGAACAGAACTCAAACAGGGCTACAGCAGGGCTATAACTGGCTGTAACCCTTACATAAAATCATAAAACAAGTTTGAATTTAAATTTTAGGAGACATCTTCAAATACAACTAAGTATGTATGGATTCTAGACAGTGTAATGATCATGAAACATACCTCGTTTAAGCCATTTTACTCCAATGTGATGAATCCAGTCCAATAAAATTAAGTGATATTGCTATTTTAAAGTTTTGGGAGAGTGTATGAAGCATTGAACTCAGTGATCAACATAGAGTGAGAAATTGGACCCAATGGCAATTTTAATTTTGTAGAACTGAAATAATAATAAAAAAAATTATAATGATATAAATTTTTAAGGATATTTGAAATGTTGAAATGCTTTTAAGTCTTGGAGACCCCCCCCCCCCCCCCCCCCCCCCCCAAAAAAAAAAAAAAATGCATATATCTTCAAGTGAATTAAACTATCTCTGCTTTTGGTGCTTTTTTTGTAAATGAGATGGACCTGTTGATGAGACAAAGAGGAAGGATCCACCACACAGCCCCCTGCTGACATTGATCAGCATAAGAAAGACCAAGTCACACCTAGTAAGGCAGACTCCTGAAAGTGGCTGTCTGCAGCCTTTTGCTGGCACAGGACCTGTATACCAGCTGTATCCTCTTCTTGGGTACTCCTGAATACAGCCCTTTTTTGCTGTGTGGAGGTCCAGATACTGCTGTTCTTTATGGGATTTCTCTATCTTGTTAAGTAAGTGGATTTTGTAAATGTCTTTGACTGGTAACTGGGAATACATAGAGGACATTAAATTATCCAGCTGCACATGAATTGGATGAAATGAACCTCTGGTGTTTACTGAACATCATCTCACAGTGTTGATCTGTGATGTGGAAGTTGAGGGACCATCCTGCTGCTGACCAGCCATGATCTGTTAAAAAGGATGACAATTTGAATATTTCAGTATCGGCTAAATGTCAAGCTCTATGTTCCACAGGCGTATTCAGAAATTTAATAGGAAGAGAACAATCAGTAACGTACCTTGATATGACCTTCGGATCCTCTGTGAAGGCAGCAGGCACGGTTTCATCCTCCTCATCCTAGATAAATAACATCTTTCAGTATATTTACGTATATTTTTCCAAACTAACATTTGGCAAAAATATTCTGAGTATTTCCTGCTGACAGTTTCAGGTTGGTTGTAGCACGAAGGGGCTCCAGCAGGCAGATAGAACCTTCACAATCCATGTGGCCAAAAGAAGAAAAGAACATGAAAGACAAAATAAATATTTGTATCAATAACATTTTTAAAATATTATACTCAAATAATAGATAATAACATTAGATTAAATAGGATTAATTATTTAACATAACATGATATAGATGTGTGACATAAAACAACTGCACAGTCCATCAGCCACTTAGTATTTATGCTACTTTACAATGTTAAACATGCTTAAGATGATGTACCTCAATAAGATTATGCCGAGGTCTTTTGAACAATGTTTTTATATTTCATCTTTAGCTGCTGCCATTTGCGCGTCTTCCCCGCGGGATTACAACTAAATGAAATACCTTAACTGGTGACCATTCAAACAGTTTCCCTGTAATAATATTTAACAATCAAAAATATTCTGATATAAAGGACTACATTTAAACTTACTCATTGACACGGGCAGCAATTTTCTGCCACGCCATCTCCCTCTCTTTCGCTGCTGCAGCGTGTTGCATTTTTTTTGAAAAATGTGTTCCACCCTTGGACAAAGAGCCTCCATTACACCTTTTTGCACTTCCTCTGATCAGAAAAATCCCAGAGAATTTGTCAGAAGGGCCACATGCTGTTGCTGGCGGCCATCTTTTCTGGCCAGCTCAGGCATGTTTCCCATGTTGTGCAGCCTCTGTTGCAGTGAAATTTGCCAGCTCTGTTTATACGTTTGGCTGCTGGAAGGCCATGTTGCTGCTGAGCAGCTGTGCGGAGCCTGTCAGGTGGACCATCCTGAATGTCAGCGTGCTGTCCATCCAGCTGTGACACGACGGTCGGTGGGATCTGCTAAGTGGTGCAGCATCTGCAGGGAAGACCCAGTGCTTTGCCCAGTCCCCACAGTCTGAGCGAGTGCTGCGAACAGCGATGTGCACTCACAGGTAAGCTGGATGAGCTGGATTACCTGTGAGTGCCCACTCACTCCCAGCATCTGAAATAAATGAGAACATCTCTTTAATAGAATGGCTGCCTCCACTACCTAGGTGGTTCACAGTTGCTCTCTGTTTAACCTTGTGTTTGCCCTTTGTCTGAAAACAGTTTAAAAAAGAGATTTCAGCCTTGATCAGCTGCACAGCAATGTGTTTCATAAGGTTAAAAAAAAAAAGAGTGGTTACTGATCTGCACTGGCATGGTCACAGACATTCAATGGAGCCCCGACATGAGAAGCCAATCATAAATGAAAAGCAGAATGAACAGTAGAGAAAGAGAGAAGGTGGTAGTTTTAACAGTGTCTCTTTTGCTCAACATCATGTCGTCCATATCAGGCATCCACCTTCCACTCTGTGTCACTGCATCTGCAACACAGAAAGTATGATGTGACCAAATGACAAAACTGTGAACAGACATGGCACATTAGAAGAGAAATATTAAATCTGCAATATTCAGATGAATAGGGGGACATCATTGCAACTGACTGAGGTTCTTGATGAAAATTGCAGTGTTTAAGCAACTCACTCAGCCTTTGGCGACTCCCGTCGCACAAGTCGAAGTAAATTTGGAGGAGTTGACAAGTCGTAGGTTATTCTTTCTCTCACCCGATCACCCAACAGCGCGCAAGCCTTCATCCAGTGCATGTTGATGCGCTCATCTTTCTCCATGAAAACATGGAGAGCAAGCCGAAGAACGTGAGGGAAGGTAACCCAGAGTAGGATTACTAAACTGATTGTGATCCAAGAATATTACAGCAGTAAGAATTATTTTTATTTACCATTTATCTTTCGAGGCTGGTGAGCTCTATTTTTTATTTTATTTTTATTTTTTCTTATTGCAAGCTCAAGTTGGTTTTTGAGTGGTGCCTATTTCCGGTTCTGGAGTTTTTAATTTCCATTTAATTCACGTTGAAAAATGTTGTCTAAGTAGTGTACTGTGAACCATGTGAATTATAATTTCGACAGCTTTGCATTTTGATTATTTTGTTATTTATTTCATTCAGACAATGAGCTCTTTTTTTTTTTTAAACATGATGCGGACACTCATGGTGTGTGTCTTGGCTGCCGCTGCGTTAAGCTTCTTGCACTTTATGTTAGGCAGTTAAATTTAAAAGAAACTCAAGGTGGTTGCCTTTGTTTTGGTTGGGTTAAAATGTCAGAAGGACTGTTGATACTTGCGTCTTGTTCGTGTCCACTTTGGAGCTTCTGCACACCACCGATATTCCCATACTACATTTTTGGGCTCAGCTGTGTGCGTTCCATGCAGGCGCACTGATGCACACATCCTCAAGAAACTTTTCCGGCACTACAGACTGTTTATTTAAAAAAAAATGAAGCACATGCATAGTCAATTCATTATCATTTAGTATTAGAATTTGTTTAGCCTTTTTTTTTTTCTGTTTCTCAATTGCGGGGGCGGCACCAGACCGTCTGCTCTCTCCATCCATGAGTTTTTCACTCTCTGGGTGTCTTTGTAGACGGAGCTACAGCCCGATAGGTTCACACTTAC